>NC_029791.2:22831121-22865206 GCF_000816755.2 Arachis ipaensis | reverse complement strand
CTTGTCATCTCCCTGTTGAAGTAGAGCACAAAGCCTTTTGGGCAGTAAAGGAATGCAACATGGGAATTGGGGGAGCCGGAGCTGAAAGGAAGTTGCAACTGCAAAAACTGGAAAGCCTTCGCCTAGAAGCTTATGAGAACTCAAGACTATACAAGGAGAAGATGAAGGCTGTACATGATCAGCACATCAAGAGGAAAGAGTTCCAACCTGGGGACTCAGTCCTCCTTTACAAGTCTCGACTGAGGCTTATGCCAGGCAAGTTGAGATCTAGATGGGAAGGTCCATACAGAGTAGAGAAGGCCGAACCATACCGAGTTTATCACCTTAGCCATCCTTCAAGCTCTGAACTTATCAAAGTTAATGGACATCGTTTAAAGCTATACCATGGCGAGAAGCGGAAGAAAGACAAGGAGCTCGAGATCTTCCGCTTGGAAGATCCCACATAGCTAAAGACTGAGCTAGTGGAGCGTCCAACTTACGGACGTTAAAGCAAAGTGCTAGGTGGGAGACAACCCACCATGGCATGATCGTTCTTTTCTTTATTTTTAGTTTTCTTATTCAATAACTCTTCTCTTCATTAGTACATTTCGTGCATCTGCATTTACATACGTTTATTTAAAAAAAATATTGAGCACGCGACGCGACCGCATCAGCGACGCGTCCGCGTCGCAACGAGATGGGAGACAATATTAATATGAACAGAAAGTTACGCAGGAGCAGCGCTGGAGGCGTGCCAATGGCACAAATTGTCCCACGCGACCGCGTCACCGACGCGACCGCGTCATATAGGAATAATGGCCTCCCACGCGACCGCGTGCCCCACACGGCCGCATGCCCTGGATTTCGACGTAAAAGGGTGCACAACCAATTATTGTGCTAGAGTGGTGCTGGATTGGTGCTGAACGCACAATTCTACCCACGCGGTCGCGTGACCCACGCGACCGCGTCACATTCTTCTAAAGCCCACTCACGCGATCGCATGCCCCATGCGATCGCGTCACTTAAAATTCGGCACTAATAATAATTTGAACAGAGAGTTGTGCGAGCGCGAGGCTGCCCTCGCGCCAGTAGCATAGATCGTGTCACGCAACCGCGTGACAGACGCGACCGCGTCAATCCACTTCAGCGCAAGTCGTGCGACCGCATGCCCCACGCGTCCACGTCGCTTGCGCCGCACAGCTCACTCTAATTTGCCAATTATCATATCTTTTTCTTCCCAAATCCTATTTTCTCTTTTCCCTCCTTATTTCTTCCCCAGCCCTTCTTCCTTCTTTTTCACTTTTTACTCTCCCTCACCCCCATTAACAAGGTTTTTCTTTTACTTCTCCCCTCACTACTTTTCTATTATTCTTCTCATTTTTATATGTCATCTTCTTTTCTTTTCTTTTTACCTTCATTATTCATATTTTCTTTTTCTTTCTCTTTCCTTTTTACTTGGTGTTATCAATTTATGTGAGTCATTATTTATTGCTTGTGGATTGTTATAAATCTGTTTGACAATTATATATCATTTTTTTAGGGATTACTGGCATGTTCTAATTCTTACTTTAAAGAGCTTCTTCTACATGCATGCTATGTGTTTGTGAAAAAGCCCATATGGCATTATGAACTTCTCTACATCTTTCTACTCTAATATTCAATGCTTGCTTTTCACAAATTCCCTTTACTATTTTATTCATTAAATTTAATTGTCAATAAAAACATGATGGTTCGTTACGAGTGATAACATATTTAAATTGGACATTGAATGCTTGATCTATGCTACTCATGCATTTGCCTGCATGCCAATAAACCTCTTGCATTTCATTGTCCTACATGCACTTGCTATATTTCCATTGATGAACTTTTCACATGTAATCCGGACCATGTGTTAACGTCTTCTTCTTTATTGTGCATTGATTATCACTTACACCACCCTCTTCCTCGCTCTATTCCTTTCAATTTATTTTACTTTCTCTTCCCTTTTTCAGGATGGCCACCAAGAAAGGAAAGGAGAAAGCTACTCCCAAACAACCAGCAAGAAGAGGTACAAAAAGAGCATTAGTGGCAGAACCCTCTTCAACTGCAGTCAAGCCCTCAACAAAAAGGATTAAGAGGATTATAAAGGTTGATGAAAAAGAAAAAGCCTTCCCAGCAAAGGACACTGCGCGATTTCCCAATCGCTACTGTGAGCAAATGTTCCCCATTCTAGCTGAACGGAGTTACAACAACGAACACCTTCTTATCCTCCCGCCCAATATTGCTACTTTTGTTGAGCCACAAATTGCACGAAGACAATGGGACTTCCTACAGAGACAACCGAGGTAGATCAATCTTTCTTGGGTAGTCGAGTTCTACTCTAACTTCTACCTGCCAACCCTGTAGTCTATCTTTGTCCGTCAGAAGCAAGTCCCCATTACAGAAGAAGCCATTCAGAAAGCTCTAAGTCTTCCCACTATTCCAGAAGGATTGGACGCCTTTCAAGAAGCCGCACTCAAGCGCCAGATGTACCAATTTGACTGGGACGCTGTTCTCAGAGTTATCGCATTACCTGGCAGCAGATGGATCTACGGATACCATCGTACCCGCCCTAAGGGAATCTCGGCTTTAGCACTTACCTTGGAGGCTCGCGTCTGGGCACTGATCATGTCCCATTACGTCTTTCCAAGCACTCATGAGTCCTCCTTCACTGCAGACATGGCCGTTCTACTATGGTGCATCCTTACAGACCAACCTCTGAATCTACCAAGACATATCCGGAATGCCATGGGACACGTACAAATTACGGGCAACCTACCTTTTCCCGCCTTGGTCTCAGATCTTGTCTCAGCCGCCGGAGTCTCCTACAGAGCTAGGGACACCAAAGCCATGCTTCCACGGGATGATCAGTATGTCCCTAATGGGAAGTACCTTAGACTTCCAGCAGCCACTATTAGCCAGCATACTGAACCAGTTGAAGATATTCCTTCTTCAACACCACAAGCACCTACAACAGCCCCACTGCTCTGTTAGATACTTGAAAGGTTGGATCGGCAGGAACACAAAGCTAAGATGAGAGAGCGCCGTAACGAGTGCCGATTCAAACACCTCAAGGAGCTACTCAAGGGACACTTCAAGGACTCAGACACCCCGGACTCCACTTCCTTTACCAGCACAGGGAGCCATGATGATCCCGACTGTGGAGATACTGCTACCAGCCCACCTTTGTTCTTGACAGATGGTACCGAGGATGGTGCAAAGCCTTAAGTGTGGGGAGGTCGGTCAGTACCTGACTTCCGGAGGTAATTTCTCTTCCCTATACACCAATAAATTAGGATATTTAGTTAGTTTTTCTTTTGTAGAATAGGATAAATTTTATAGTAATAGATTAGTTGCATGCATGTTCTGCTTGATTGAAAAGACAATAAGTTTCTTCTAAGACTCTATCTTTGGAACAAAATTTCACTAATTTTAATTAAAACTTTTATGTTAAATTTGCTTGAAGTTGTATTTGGAACATGATTTTTGAGCTAAAGAACAGAAAACCTGTGAGATTTGAGCCTTTATGAATGGTTACATTATTTAACCATAATTATTTTATTCTTGTGTGTTTACTTCTCTATGATTGTAACCTATATTTTGTTTCATCTTATATGTCCAATGTTTATTATATTTACATGCTTGCATATGATTGAGGCCATTATTTGTTTAGCTTACTATCCAAAATAAGCCTACCCTTTCAATTACCTTTGTTAGCCACTTTGAGCCATTAAATCCCATTTATTCTATATTTTACCACATTACTAGCCTTAAGCGGAAAAACAATTAAATATCCCAAATTGAATCTTTAGTTAGCTTAAGATAGAATTGTGAGTTTTATTTAAGTATGGGAAATTGTGGGAACAAAGGATAATAAAGGAATGAGTCATGATAATATACTGGGAATTTGGATAGTTACTCATGTGAAACTTTAAGAATTAAAACTCTATGTGCATTGATAAGCTATGTTCATTTTTATGTTTATGCAAATATATATATATATATATATAAGGGGACAAAATTACCCCAATGCCAAGTTAAGAATTCAAAAGATCAATGCATGTATGATAAAATCAAAATAAAAAGGTTGATACATGAGTATGGATGTGAAGGAGATTTCTGGGTAGCTAGGTGTGAATTTTAGAAGTTATATAGAATATATATAGGTTATGTTAAAGCTTGGGTTAACTAAATATTCAATTTATAAGCTTACTTAGCCATATATATCCTTACCCTTACCTTGGCCCCGTTATAACCCTGAAAAGACTTCATGATGTTTGCATTGGTATATTAAATGTTGTTGATTGGTTAAGAGAAGAACAAAAATTAGAGAGCATGATTAGAGAAGGATAGAGTGATGACCCTATACACTAGAGAGACTAGAGTGTACATACATTATCAGTGAGGGTTCCATGCTTGAATTTCTATGTTCCCTAACTAAGCATGAGGACATGCTAATGTTTAAGTGTAGGGAGGTTGATAAACCACTATTTTATGGTTTATTTTGTGTTTAATTGTGTGGTTTTATCATGATCTTTGCCCACTTATTCATTAAATTAGCATGCATTTACATTCCCTTCCTAAAATTATTGCATGATTGAAAACTGCTTTCTAGAGACTTTTTAATTACGTATTTTATTTCTCCTTTATTCCATTCGATGCCATGATCTGTATGTTAAGTGTTTCAGGCTTTATAGGGCATGAATGAGTTGGAGATTGGAAAGGAAGCTTGCAAAAATGGAAGAAACACAAGAAATTGAGGAGATGACCAGCGAGAAACGACGCGGCCACATGGACGACGCGACCGCGCGGAGAAGAGCAAATCGCAATGACACGGCCGCATGGATGACGCGACCGCGCGGCATGGAATAGCATGAGTGACGCGGCCGCATGGATGACGCGACCGCGTGGCAAAGCAGAACGTCGAATGACGCGTCCGCATGAGCAACGCGATCGTGTGACATGCGCGATCTGCATAATCTTGAGAATCGCTGGGGGCGATTTCGGGCCCCATTTTGACCCAGTTTTCGGCCCAGAAAAGCAGACTAGAGCCAGAGAACATGCAGAAACCAGAGAGAACATTCATTTCACATAGTTTTAGTTTTTAGATCTAGTTTTACTCCTCCTCTAGGTTTTTTTCTCTCTACACATTCATAGTTTTTTTTTTTTAGGATTTGTTATGTTCATTGTTTTGCATTGGGATATTGAGAAGAGTTATTGCCTCATCAAGACTTCGACATTCTAGTTCGTTCTCTTCACTTGTCTTTTACTCTTCCATGTTCCTTAATTTACTTAATTTTACTATTGGATTATATTAGCATTTATTAATACAAGAATTACTTTTATTTTTAATTAATCCTTGATCATTATTTATCATGTCTTTCTTTAATTCCTTTTCTTACGTCATGAATTTTACATTTATAATGAGCGAGTAGTCCCCTAACTTGATGGGGAGTCGATGAAAGGAATCCTTGAGTTGGAATGCTCAAGAGAAAGATTGTAATTGGGTTTATTGTTGGATTTCTCTCTAGTCACTAACACCAATCCTCCCAAGAGTGGATTGGAACCTGTGGATAGAACAGCATTCCAACTTGTTTGACTTTCCCTTACTTAGTAAGGGACAACTAAACATAATAAATCTCAATTGACAATTAATCTTGAGAGTACTGCAGCAAGAATAGGGCTTCCATCTAATCAACTCTCAGTCAAGGCTTTTATTTAAATTACTTAATTTCCCCAATTTAATTCCCTGTTTACCCAACTCAACTTCTTTTGAAAACATCTGATTAATAAAATAGCACACTTTCCTGCAACTCGTTGGGAGACGACCTGGGATCCATACTCCCAGTATTTTAATTTTAATTTTGTGACAGCCTTCTAAATTGATAAAGCGGATTTCTGGTTGGTTGAGAACTATACTTGCAACACATATTTTATAATTATTCTTAATTAGCCAATTTCCGCCCACGTCAATATACCTCATAAATTTGATAAAGAAATAACATTGCAACATTAAAAAATATGAAACTTAGGAGATTCATAGTTGGACATCAATAGAGTTAAAATTAGAGTGAAAAAGATGATGATATTGATGCTGATGCAGTGGGATAACTGTGTGTTTAATTAGTTGAAAATGTCAACTTTATGTGCGGGTCAAATTTAAATTTAATAAAAACTTTTTATCAAAATAACAAATTCT
Source organism: Arachis ipaensis (assembly GCF_000816755.2). Classification (NCBI taxonomy): domain Eukaryota; kingdom Viridiplantae; phylum Streptophyta; class Magnoliopsida; order Fabales; family Fabaceae; genus Arachis; species Arachis ipaensis. The sequence continues at coordinate 22,859,010 of NC_029791.2, read as the reverse complement.
ATTGGCCATAGTTAATATATCATTTAATTGCAAAAAAAATTAGGGTTAAGTATATTTTTTATCCCTGAAGATTGCCAAAAGTTTTTAAAACATCCTTAAATTTTATTTTGTTTTAATTTTATCCAAAAAATTTTCGATTTGCATTAAATATGTAAACTCTGAGCAATTAGTGAATAATTAGTTAATAAATTAGGTATTAATCAAATAAATTAGAAAATAGAATTTTATAGTTTAATGTAATAGAAAAAATTAAAACAAAAATTTTGACACCAATTTCAAATAATTTGGCCCAAGATTGGGCTGAACGGGTCGAATCGGTTGAACCGAGCCCGAAATGGGCCCAAGGCTCAACCCATCAGCGCAACCACCTATAAGAAGAGGCAATTCTCTTCTTCCCATCAGCATAAACACGCTGAAGCAATGCATGGTGAAGGAGGAGAAAGACATACCCTAAGACCATAAATCAAACCTCCATAACTTCTTGCTCCGAGCTCCGATCGCCGCACCGTTTGAGACTACGCATCCACCGCGTCGAGCTCTATAAATCTATTGGAACAATTTCATAGGTAAGCCTCATTCTCATCTTCAGTTTCTCACCCCTCAATTTAGAAAATTTATGAGTGCATGTGTTGAGATTTGTTTAAAACTCGATGTTTAGGATCGAATTAACTTCGTGAGCTTGATGGGTCTCACATCAAGTCTTCGTCGGCAAGGTAAGGAAACTATAACCCTTGTCACCTTATTGAATTTGTGAATCCTAAGATAATTCTAGTGGTAATTATGTTGTTAGATTGGAAATTGGTTAAGAAGTGGAATTAATTTGAGGATATGGGAGCTTGAGATCGATTTTGGAAGGTGGGTTCCTCGATGAGGGGCTATGTTGATAAGCTTGCGGTGCGGGAACGCATGAAGTGTTTCGGATTTATCGAAAAATCGGCCAAGGTATGGTTTTGGTTTCTCGTATGTAATATGTAATGTCTTGTGAAAACTAGTGCGGAATTAGAATACCACAACTGAACCAGCAAGTGCACCGGGTCATACCAAGTAATACCTCAGGTGAGGGAGGGTCGATCCCACAAGGATTGATGGATCAAGCAACAATGATTGCATGATTTACTTAGTTAGACAAATAGAAAAGGGAGTTTAGGTCTCAATTGCATTAAACAGTAAATTCAGACAATTAATAAAGCAAGCAGTTAACTGGTGTGAAGAATATATGAATTAAACAGTTAAGGTTTCAGAGATGTTTATCTTCCGGATTTCTATTTCTTACCAACTATTTTAATCATGCAAGATTCAATTCATGGCAAACTATATGTGACTAAACCCTAATTCCTTAGACTTTTTTAGTCTCCTCTAACCTTCATCAACCACCAATTCCTTGGTCACTTGATTCCAATTAGAGGGTTAAGTTCAAATCTAGTTTATGTGCCACAGAAACCCTAATTACCCAAATATAAGAGGATTATATGTCACGTATCCCGTCCAGATAATTAGTGATTTAGGAGAATTTGTTTTCAAGCTGTTGTTCAAGTAAATTGCTTTTCCAAGTTTTACAAGAACTCAATTAGAATAAGGGTCATACTTCCGTTCCACCCAGATTCATAAGATGAAGAACGAAATCAATTCTTCAAATTGAAATCAATACATGAATTAAAACAGAAAAGTAATAGTATTAATCCATAGAATAAACAGAGCTCCTAACCTTAACAGTGGAGGTTTAGTTGCTCATGGTTCAGAGAGAAAACAAGGATTCTGTAAAACTATAAAGTGCAGAATGAGGTTCGAGAAGAGAAGAGATCCCGAAGGGCTAATTCTTTTCCCTTTTATATCTAATCCTAATTAATATAAAATATATTTTCTAAAACTAAATAATATCTTTTCCTATTTTAAAATAAAATAAGTTTTAATCAAAACCTAATAAAATCCTCGTACATAGCTTCAATTGGCAAGGGGACCATGGTGTAGTAATGAACTGGCGCCTAACTTGGGAAGTTCCAAGTTAGACGCCACCCTTGCAGTGCCTTCAGGGAGTGCTTCACGTTGAACTGGTGCCTAACTTCACTAGTTTGGCCTTCCTGGTGCTTAACTTCGCTGGTTTGGCCTTCCTAGCGCCTAACTTTGAAATCATGGCGCCTAACTTGGAAAATTCCAAGTTAGGCGCCACCTTGGCTGAACAGAATGAAGAAGAAGGGCATACTATTATATATCGTTAGAAAGCTCTGAAAGTTAGCTTTCCAATGCCACTAGAGTCACATTAATTAGATCTCTATGGCTCAAGTTATTCATGTTAGAGTGTAGGGAGGTCAAGGTTAATAGCATCATCCACTTTCTTCTCTTTTTCTAACAAAACTCCATAAAATCCATCTGAATACTACCTGAAATAAATAGAATTGCACACGACTCAAAGTATCATCCATAGTGGCTAAAAGATATTTAAATCTTGATTAAACTCAATAATTTGAGTGCAAATTCACTAGAAAAAGATAGGAAAGATGCTCACGCATCAAAAACTTAGGCTAGATGATTTAGGATATGTTGAATTGTATGTTTGGTGCATATTTGGTGGCTTTAGTAAAGCTATGTGTGTTATGATGCTATGTGGATAAATGGTTGTGTTGTTGGATGTTATGAATGTGGAGAAAGGTTGATAAGTGAACATATTGAATGAATAATATAATGATGATATGCTAATGATTAAGCTTGAGACCAGATTGATTTGTTTAGTTCTTGGAGTTGAAAATTAAGGTATATGTATGTTAATGAGTAATGGGGTGATTGACAAGAGTTGGAATTGATTTCAGTTGTTTGAGGTTGGTTTTGAAAGTTGAAAGGTTTATTTAAGTTGAAAATGTGGTAAAAATAGAGGTTTGAAGTTTTGGATGAAAACTTGATTTTTAATGAACTTCGGTGAGCTATAACTTGGCTTCCGGACCACCAAATGATTTCAAACTTGTTTTGTATAAAAATTGGGTCTGTGAAGTTTACATCATTCAAAGAATGGATGAAGAATGATTTAAAACGAAAAAGTTATGCTCGTTGGAAATTTTGGATTTAAAATTGCAATTCTGCAGCTTTTCAGACTTAAGTAAAAATTTTTGACAAAATATACGCCCACTCGTACGCGTGACACAAGATTCTTGCGTATGCATACCGTCCATTCGCATATGATAGCTACTGCCAGGTTTGCATGCGTACACGAGATGTGGCATGCGTACGCCTCTTGGTCCAAGTGCGTACCCACGCGTACGCATGACCCACGTATACGCGTGGCCCATGTTTCAGCAAAAGTAGATCTTGTGTTTTAAAGCTCAAGTTCAAACCTCTAATCTTCTATTTTCATTCCTTTAGCCCCTAAAGTTTAGTTTTAAGTGTAGTGATGAGATTGGGCTATAGAAAGCAAGGTTACTTGGAAGGAAAGGAAGGTCTAGAGTAACTGGAATGAGGTGTTAATGATGAGATTGGGATAACTGTGTGTAGCCGGGAATGGTCAAGATGTGTATGGCCGGAATGGTCGAGAGGGCAAGATTTGGGTGCGATCCCGCTTACTCGTTAACTTGAAAATGTATTTGGATGGCAAGTTGAGGATGGAAGTTCCATCTCTTGTCGTGATGGGATGTGGGGAAGGTGGAAAGGCACTCTCCTTCGTATTGTTTCCCCCACATTCTTCTCTGGTTGCACGGTGGAAAGGCACGCTCCTTCGATGTGGAAAGGCACTCTCCTTCGTTTATGATCCTCTTGGAGATGTGCAACCTAGAGATAAATGTCTAGGTTATCTACCAGATGTGTCGGGTTCTGGTGATTTAACCGACACGTGACCTCACGGCCAGTAGGACAAGCATGCGTCATGTTGCATTTGTTTGATTTATTTGAGTGTGCATAATTGTTTTGGTTTGCCTAATTGATAAATTCTGTTTAACCGGTAACTATGATACTTGCTGTAACTGTTCTTTAAATGTGTTGGCCTTGTATTTGCTTGTGTTTGTGATAGTCTTTCTGTTTTGAGTACCTTGGTGGTGGACAGGTTGTAATGTTGAATTGTATTGAAATGAGCCAGAGGCTGGGTTGGGTTTATTTGGGCCAGAGGCCGAACTGGTTTGATTTGGGTCATAGGCTGTGACTGGTTGGATCAGTGGTAAGGGTTAGAGATAAATGAGACAGGAAGTAAACTGCAGGGTTAGAGATATATCATTATTTGGATACCTTAGAGAGTTTTACCAAATTTATGGTCCTGTTTATTCCTTTAGGTTTATAATCTGAGTGTTAGCGTTCTAGGATTGCCTCTAGCTTTCCCAGGATCTTATTTATTATATATGTGGGCACCTTAACCATACTGAAAACCCCTGGTTCTCATCCCATACAATATTGTTGTTTTTCATATGCAGGCTGAGAAGCACCACTTTGTATTCTGGAGACGCTGATGAAGCGAAGGACTCTTGGGACTCAAGGGAGAATTTTTTTTATGCTTTGTATATATATATATATATATGTATGTATTTTGTATTTTGTATTTTGTCCCTCCTAGAGGTTGACTTGGAGAAACAGGTGTTATATTATATAATTGGGGTTACTCTTTTGGGTTATATATATGTATATGTATATATTTGCTTTGGCCGGTTCTAGCTTCACGAGCTGAGTCAGAAGCCTTGCTATATGTATCTTTGGAATTCTTCTCTTATAGTTATCGTTTATGCGAGTGATGCGATTTTTTGTTTAATGCTTTGCTTAACTCTTCTTCACAGGCTTCTAGTTAAAATTCCTTTCAACTATTCTTACATACATAATTTTACTTTTAGATGTCGTAATACCTTGCCACCTCAGCTTTATGACTTAAGCATAAGACTTTGTGTGGTAGGGTGTTACAAAATATATCCTTGACAACTAAATTTTTAAAAACTTTAAGACTAATCCAACAGTAATGTATGAAAATTATGCTTGATTTGCTTATTTTGAAGGTTTTTCTCTTATGAAATTATTATCAAATTCGTCCTAATTATTTTTGAAAAATTAGTCTCTAAGGGTATATTTAATACAAATCAAAAAATTTTGGGACAAAATTGAATCAAAATAAAATTTGGGAATATTTTTGAAATTTTTCCAAATTTCAGGAACAAAAAAATATATTTTATCCAAAAAGGTTAATTGTAATTGACAAACTGTAATACACACCATTTAGATCAAATTTAATAGTGATCTAACCAGTTAAATAGAAATTAATTTAATAATGGAGTAAAAATTGGTGTAATTCAAATATATTGGTGCATGGTGTATAATGAATATATAGATGTGGACCTACAAGTTCACAAGCCTACAAAACGCAATCCACGTTTTGCAGAAAAAGAAAAAAAGTGAAATGGTTGCTGCCAAATGCATGCAACCTGCATTTTGCAGGGAGATGCAACCAGAAGACAAAATGTGTTTCCCTATCCCCTTCATGCAGACCAGAGCTGGACTTTGACTGTGTTGGAACACGTCAAATGCGACTTGCATTTTGCAACAACCCTCGTTGCATGTTTGATACGTGTAGGTGAGGGTGGTGAGGGTGGTATATGTAAAACCCGAGAGATTAGTAAATAATTAGCAAATTATAAAATAGAATTTTATAGTTTAATGTGGTAGAATTAATTAAAATATAATTTTTGACACCAATTTTAAAGAATTTGGCCGAAAATTGGGCCGAACCGGACGAACCGGGCCCGTATTGGGCCTAAGGCCGAACCCAATTCCTTAATATAAATGAGCTTCAGCTCATTTTCCTTCCCATGCATGTGAAGAATGCAGAAAACACAAGGGGGAAGAAGAGCGTAAGTTCCAAACCCTAACCCTTCACTAAATCTCAAATAACTTTTGATTCGGAGTTCCGATTGCCGCACCGTTTGCGGCCACGCGATCGCAGCATCGAGCTCTACAAAGCCCAGAACTTAAATAGGTAAGGAAGCCATGTTTTTCTTTTCAATTTTCTCTTCCCCAATTTCAAAATTCAATATGAATGCATGTTGAATTTTATATGATTTCGGTGTTTAGGTTCGAATTATCTTGTGAGTTTTGTCGGGGTTAGCTCGTTTGAGTTATGAAAAAGGTAAGCACCCTCAAACCCTTGGTATATATATGTCAAATTAGTGAGCTCTATTTTGATTATAGTGGTAATTATGATAATAGATTGAAATTGAGTGTTGGACGGAGCCAATTTGAGGATTTGGAAGCTTGGCATCAAGTTTCGGAGGTCGGGTTTCGTTGGTGAGGTTTTGGAATCTTGGAAACTTATGGTGTGGGAATGTTTGAGATGTTCCGGGTTTATCGGAAAATTGACCAAGGTATGGTTTTGGTTTCTCGTATTTAATATATAATGTCTTGTGAAAACTTAGGCTAGACGACCTAGGATAAGTTGAATTACGAGTTTGGAACATGTTTAGTGATTTAGTTGATAATGAATGTAGAATTGATGCTGCTTGATTACATTTAATAAATCATGATGTGAATGTGATTGTGGTTGGTGAAATAGTTTGATGAATAATTATTTTAATGGTGATGAATGAAAAAAAATGAATAAGAGTACATGAATATTGATAAATGGAGAATTGTGTGTGTATAATTAAGATTTTTGGGATAAGTATGATTAATTTGAGGTATGGATGGTTGTGATAGGATATGGGCTGTGTTGGATGTTGTTGGTGTTATTTTGAGTGGTAAGAGTTTGATTTTGGTAAAAGAAATTGGTAAAGATAAAGGTTTGGAAGATTTTGTGAAAAACTGATTTTTAGCCGAACTTTGGCGAGCTATAACTCGGCTTTCGGGCCCCCAAATTCTTTCAAACTTATTTCATATGAAAATTGGGTCCGTTAAGTTTATTCCATTCAAAGAACGGATGAAAAATATTTTGAAACAAAGAAGTTATGCTCGTCGGAAGTTCGGTGTGCAAAATGGAAATTCTGACTCTTAACAGCTTTTTGGTTTTCCAGCATTACCCGCGTACGCGTACCACTGTATATGCGGCTGTGTGTTTCTATTTGGTGTACATGCATACGCAGGCAGGCTCCGCGTACGTATCATGGTCCAAAAAGGGCACCCGCGTACGCGGGGACACGGCTGCGTACGCGAGCCAGGAAAAAAGCGCCCACGCGTACGCGTGATCTCTGTTTTTAGTAAAGTGGATTTTATGTTTCAAAACCTTATTTTGAACCTCTAAACCTCTATTTTTGCTCCTTTATCCCTTAAACCTTAGTTGGATACTTAGTGATGAGATGTAATTAGGAACGGGTAGTAACTTGGGAGTGAAGTAATTTGCAGAGTAACGAATTGAATGAGATAAAGGTGACCGAGTAAGAGACGGTGGCAATGACCACTCGCTTCGGGTATATGTTAAAGAAGTGTAGAGATGTTGAGAACATATGGCAAATGAATTAATGATTGAATGATTATGAATGAATTGGAATAATAATGAAAATGAACTTGAATTTGTTGGTGGTATGCCTCCGGATAAGATGCAGTGGCGCTATCCACTTACTCCGGGTAAGAGGCGGGATTGCCGGGTAAGATGCAGGGGTGTTATCCACTTGCTCTTGTTAAGGGTTCGAAGCTCCGAGTAAGATGCCAAGGTAGAATTTTATCGTCGCTTGCTCCGGGTTGAGAACTGTAGCACCACCTGAGTAAGAGGCAGGGTGAAGTTGTTCCCTGCTCTGGGTACACGGGTAAGATGCAAGGGTTGCGGCGTTGTCCCACTTGCTCCGTGTTTGGTGTTCTGTCCAGGTTAGCTACCAGGACATGTCGGGCTGGCTAAGTAACTGACAGTTCATATCAACAGTCATAGTACAGGCATACATCATGTGCATTTGTTTGTTTGCTTTGGTTTGCATTCTTGGGTCTGCCTAATTGATATTCATGTTTAACTGCTATGTGTTCTATTTGCTATATCTATAAACTACCTGTGTTTTCTTTGTCTGCTTGCTTGTTTGTGTGATTTTACTGGAGATGCAGGTTTTGGAGGAAAGTGGATGATGGAGGGTTAGGGTTAAGTTTTGGTTAAGTTAGGAATCCTTAGAAAGTCACCTTGACTTATGGTTTCTGTTGTAGTTCTTTAAGTTTTATAATCTGAGTGTCAGAGTTCTAGGATTGCCTCTGGCTTTTCTGAGACCTTATATCTTATGTATGCGGCACCATTACCATGCTGAGAACCCCCGGTTCTCATCCAATACGGTATTTGTGGTTTTCAGATGCAGGTCAGGCGGCACATCGCTGAAGCATTCTGGGAGCTTTCGAAAGAGAAGATCTTTTGTACTTTTGGGACTTTAGTTTGGTTATGATGTATATATATATATATACTTTTTATCTCCACTACATATGTATGTTATGTTTTATCCCTCTTAGAGGTTGAATTTGGAGAATATATGTATATATGCTCTGTCCGGTTTTAACTTCACGAGCCGAGTCAGAAGCTTTGTTATCTGTATCTTGGAACTCCTTTGTATATATAATTTCATACTTATTTTACTCTTATCTAGCTTCGTTATGTTTATCGCTTACGTGAGTGATGCGCTTTTCTGTTTAATGCTTTGCTTTTAACTTTCTTTCAAATGCTCCTAGATAAACCTTCTTTTCAACTATATTATGTATATTTATCTTTTATTTATAGAGGTCGTAGCGCCTCACCATCTCTGTTTTACATCCTAGATGTAAAGTTCTGTGTGGTAGGGTGTTATAGTAAATCTACATTTTAAGGTTTGAATTTGAATGTGAGAGAAGGAGAGATAGTGTGCGTAGTGTGAGTTGAAGGAAGCAAGAAGAGAGTTGAAAGAAAGAAGAAGATCACCAAGGAAGAAGAAAAAGCTTGAGTGACTGAAGAGTAAAATTATTGAAAAAAATTGTTCATAATTTCACATTACCTCAAGAACATTATGAATTTCTGGATCATCCTTAATAGATAAGTACTTTTTTTAATTTAAATCATGAATGGCTGAATAATTGTAGAACTGTTACTGTTACTATCATTATTATTATGATTATGAATATTATTATTGTTGTTGTTACTACCATTACTACCATTCTTACTGTTATTATTGTTACGGTCATTATTATTATTATTATTAGTTTAATAGTGTTAATATAATAGTTTTTTTTTTGCATGCTATCAAAAATTTGTTGCACAAAAAACTTGGTCTGCCAGAAACTTTTAATGGCGTAGCTGCAGCAGCCCTAGCATCAACTGGGTTCCACCACGTTTTGCGAGTAGGCGAAATGAGACGACATCCTGCACTGTTGAATGCTTTGGTGGAGCGATGAAGGCCTGAAACTCACACTTTCACCTTCGAGTCGGCAAAGTGACTGTGATACTAGAAGACGTCACACGTATCCTCGGCCTCCGGGTCAATGGAGAGTCTGTGACGGGCAGAACGAACCGTAGTCACGAGTTTTTGGTGGAGAACTACTTAGCTTGTTTCTGTAGATAGGTCGTCCAGTCCAGACGATCACGTATTGGGGAAGGTAAATCTTGCATGGGTTCCGCGATGCAGAGACACAGAACCGTTAGACACACAAGAGTCGATAAAAGCGATATGTCCGTGCTCACATTTTCTACGTGCTTGGAACGGTTGTATTTTCAAACAAGTCGATAAATTTTGTAATCTCGGAGATTCTACCTCTTTTTCGAGATTTCCACCTCATTCAACTCTACAATTGGGAGCAGCTAGTCTGGCACATATGTACAAGTTATTGTGTCTTGCATCACGATACAATTGTAAAGAGATGGATGACCTTTTTATTCTACTTTTTGTTTCGGCATGGGAACGTATGCCATTTTTAGCACTTATTCCTTGTAATGAGCTCGCCGTTGTTGATGTTCCACTTGCGCGACAGTAATGGTTATCGTCATTATTATTATTATTATTATGTTGATTATAACCATTCTGGTGGAGTCATTAGCGCCGGCTAACGAGATATACATGAAGGTCTACGGTGCACTTTATCCAACAACTAGATGACATGGGAGTCAACGACGTACGTTTTAATAATTTTTGTTACAAAGTTTATTATGTCTAATAATTTAACTTATCGTCGTCGTGTTTACTGATGTCCATTTTATATGGTGACCATATATGGGAGTGGTGGTTCCTGATGACATATCCGTAAATTTGGTAGTGTGCTCCTCAAAGTTTCTGTTAGTGTCATTCGAGTGTATAGAGTGGCACCCAATAGATTGAGTAAGACGCCAATTCGGGCTTGAACAACTTTTCCTGGAAGAGCCATTCCAGATTTGTGATGCTCATTGTAGACAGTTGACCAGCATACAGAACCATGACTGGAGCGAAAGGAACAGAGTTTGGGTTATCATGTGAAATTCTGACCGTTATAAACTCTAATACACTGCAGTTAGGGGACAAGATTGTTGATTTTCATCCTTTCCTGGTGTACTCTAAGTGATACACACAGCAGCACCGAAATCACCTTCGGTTGTCAGATAGAGTTGCAGGCGCAGAAGCCGAGGTGAATGAACCACAAGCGCAACCCTCGCCACCACTTGGACCTTAGCAGCCTAATCTCCCTTATGACCCGGGCTGGGAGCAATAAGTTCAGGTACCGGGCTGGGAGCAACAGTTTCAGGCACCAGCTTATGGCCAACAGTGTCAAGTACCGGCATATGAGCAACAGTTTCAGGTACCAGCTTATGGCCAACAGTTTCAGGTACCGACTTATGACCAACAACATCAGTTTCGAGATTATGAGCAACAACAACAGTTTCCAGCTTATCAGTAACAATGGTACATACCAGAGCAAGAGCCCGAGCTGGAAGCGGAATCGAAACCACAACCAGAATAACCAGTAGAGCCGTACATACCATAGATGGTAATTCCAGCCGAAGGCCACTTCAATCCGTTGGTTGGATTTGATGACAGCAGTTTGTCTTAGGTACTGAGAGACACAAATTATCTATTTCAACCATCTCAGCAAAGGCCTGCTACTTCTGAGCCGTCTATTGGTCGTCGCTCCCTCTCAGGTCATGCTAGTGACTTCTCAAAGGATCGAGAGCCGCATACTGTTGATTTGATTTGAATTATCGAGTTGTTTGATTTGAATGAATATCCGCAGTAGGAAGAAGGAGTTGGAAGGGATCACCTGTAGCACGAATATTATTGTGGGGGAGTGAGTTCTCCATACATGAGTGCTTCCGGTATCTATGATACAGGTGGAGCTAGCATGCCAGATGTTGGTGCTTCTGAGGCTTGTAGGGATGGCAAACCTAGTAGTCTGGATATGGGTGCTTTTGAGGATCGTCCATATAATCTACGGACATAGATTGCTCCCCCGGATAAATAATTCCCATCGTATTATTTGAAGAAAGCGGCAAAGAAGTAGCATGTTGCAATTTTTTTTACTTCTTGTGTGTTTGAGTTTATATCTAGACATTTCTTATCATTCTTGTCTTTATTGTTGTACGTGTGATTTTATCTTTGGACATTTAATTTTGTTGTTATGTTTGTTATTCTATGGTTGATTGTGTATTTAGACATTTCTGCTTATTCTTATCTTTATTATTGTAAGTTTGGTTATGTTTTATTTTAACACATACATAAATAAATTACACATCATGCCTAAATAGGTAAAAAGGTTACATAACAAAGTGCACATGCTTAAATATATAAGAAAGTTACAGACCCCCTTAAAATGCATAAACACGTAAAAAAGTAGCATAAGAAAGTGAAATATGCACGAGGAAGGTTAACCACTATTGACCTCTGGCAGAGCTTGAACCTGCGAGCTGAGGACATTGACTACGGCTATGTCCCTCCCGTCCATATATAGTACACCGGCGAGGACCACACATATCCCGCAAATCTGTCTCATTCAAGTAGCGGGTTGACTTTCGGTCGTCCTTTAGTTGTGTGCCTCAATGTCCAATTGGCAATCACCTTCGCTCTTTCATATCTAGCCCACGTAGATGGGTCACCTATAACCCCCTTACTATCAAAATGTCACGCTTCCGGCTGCACCACTCTGATAGCGAGAAGTATTACAACGACTTCATATATTTAATAATAAAATAGAAGTCTTTAACTCGAAACCATATCATTGTTTTCTTTTAAAAAAAATGGAAACACTTTTTCTTGAAAACAAACAAGTATATACATATATACAAAACTTCTTACTCAAGCAACTTACAAATATTATATGCATACATGTGATTACAGTCACGACTCATATCCCTCTTACAAGAATATAATAAAAAGGGCGAGGAAAATCTATAACATATGTATACAAACAGAAACATCACAACTAAGAACTTAACAAAATCTTCGCGAGCTTCCTCGTCTGTCCTGAAAAGAAAAGTCTGTAGGGGGTGAGAACATCGTCCTTGCTGGTTCTCAGTAGAGGGTTTTTAAGAATTGTTATAAGATATTTTAAAATAAAACTTATTTCAATCGCAATAATCATCAGTTCATTATCCAAATCTAAAACTCATATTTTTCTTATAAAAATTTCATGCAAAATAACATTCCATACATTTCACTGCTTACTAAGAAACCATTTTAACCAAAACTTACCGTTGATCCAACCGATCATAGCCTGCGGCACAAATCAAATCATTTCACAACCTTCGGCATAAACACAAGCCTATCTCGGCCTTCGGCCCAACAAAATCCGTCACCGCTATCATCAATCCACCACCAAAAACTCAAAACAGAAATCAATCACAAGCACAAACAAATACAAGGAAAATACATTTAAAGAACAGTTACAACAAATATCATAGTTACCAGTTAAACAGAATTCATCAGATAGGCAAACCAAAACACTTAAGCACACCCAGACAAAGCAAATAAATGAAACATAATGCATGCCTGTCCTATGGCCGATGAGCTCATTTGTCAGTTATATAGCCAAATCCGACATGTTCGGTAGCTAACTCGGACATTGTCTCTTTGTCGTACTCTAAAATCTCAACACATCAGCTGACCATTAGAGGGAGAGTGCCCTGTCACCATTAGAGAGAATAAGTGCCTGTCACCATTAGAGGGAATACGTGCCCTATCATCATTAGAGGGATTACGTGCCCTGTCACCTTTAGAGTGATTACGTGCCCTGTCACCATTAGAGGAATTACATTCCCTGTCACACTTTTCAACACGCAAGCGGGATTTAACCATCGTCCTTGCCATTCACGTTTAAATCTCTTTTCTTTATCAAACTAACTTCAAAACATTATTCCTTTTATAGGAAATCAAACTCAAAACATGATTTGTTCATCAAAATTCTTCAAATAAAACTTCAAGACAAAGTCCCTTGTATTTATGAAAATAGCTCCGGTTTCTATTTCAAAACTCAATTCACTAACAGCATACCAAAAACTTAACATATTCAGAATTAGCCAATTTCCAAAATCATTATTTGGAAAGACAAGTTAAACCCTCATTTTTCCTTAACCAAAATGCCCCGAACTAACTTCAAGAACCATTTCAAGTTTAAACTTTTAACTTTAATTACTTTTTGAAAACCACTAAAGACTTTTAGAGCTTTCCCTCAACGACCCAAAGCATAAATCTTCTTCTAAATCAACCCAAGAAAATGAGTCAATCTTATTATTCAATTTCACTTAAACTCCATGGCAAAGTCTCTAGACTTTAGGGGGCAACCAATCTCATTTTTCATATTATTCAGTTTAATCCAAATTTATAAAAATTTCGGCAGCACTTCCCCTAAAACTTGGACTTTTGCCACCCTTCATGGGTCCCAACAAAACCATTGCTCAACCTTTTTCTAACGGGTTCAAAACCAAATCATTTCTCAATCAAACAAAATTCGAACTTCCAAATATCAAATTATTTTCGATTTCAAACCAAACTCCAATATCAAATTTCTTTCAGTAAATCAAGGAAAACGAATTCAACAACATCAGTCTACTAATCAGAATATTCAACTTTCTCAATCGATCAATAAATGAATCAATAATTCAACCAAATCAACTTTCCAAATCAATTCCTTCTTAACAACCGCATGCCGACCCAAACAAATCAATAATTCAATCAAGCAAACAATTTCATTCATCCAAAGCAATTCAATCTGTAAGACTTACAAAAATCACAAAAATACATATTTCGCATTAATATCGAATTATAACAATTCTTAGAAATAAAATGAGTTTTAAAAAAAAACCCTACCTCGATCCCGACTTGATTACATAGCAACTTTCTTTTTCTCTCGGCCTGCAACCTCGGAAGCCACAACCTTAGCTCCATATCGCTCCCACGACAACAACCGCAATTCCAATCGGGACATGCAACAAGCAAAACTCAACCATATGGCAATTAACGCCGCAAAACCTCAGCTAAGATAACAAGTACCAACAGTCTCGATGGTGGTTCTGGCGACACCCGTGCCATACCCGGTGACCAGAACGGTGGCAAAGCAGCTCCAATAGCCGCAGGTAGCTCAGTGGCAAACTTCCATCCGCAAAGTGGCCACCGCAGCAACAACACCTCTCCCCACCATTACTTCCTCTCTTCCCGGCATCCAGCACCAGCGGCGAACTCACCCATCAGGGGTGACAGGTGCGATAGTGGCGACGGTTTGCAGCAGTAGCAAGGCAGTTCAGAAGTGGCAGATCTAGTGGCGATGGAAGTCACAGCGACACGAAACAGAGGCATGAACGGCGGCGATGGTGGCTGGGCATGATGACGACACACGGTGACGACTCCAAGGGCGACGATGACGACCCTTCCCTTCCATCGAGCTCTCTCAACGCTTCTCACTCTCTCCCATGTGCTCTTTCTTGTAACGCCCTACCACACAAAGCTTTACGCTTAAGTCGTAAACCAGAGGTGGTGTGGTACCACGACTTCTAAGATAAAATATATACATAATAGTATTGGAAAGTGAGTAATATACGAGGAGCCTTGAAAAACAGGTAAAACAAAATCTCAAAATAAAAAGCGCCGCTCAGAAAATGAGATTACTTGCATGCTAAGAAATCTATATTTTATAAGTATAAATAAACAGAAAGTGAGAATAGAGAGTCAAGGATACATAATAACTAGCTCCTGACTTAGCCTGCAAAGCCAAGGTTGGACGGAGAATATTTACATACATATATACATATCCCAAAATGCCCAAACAGTATAGATCAACCCTAGCTCTCCATAACCTCTAAGAGGAACATAATAAACAATTTACTCGGAGAGAAAGTAAGTACGTATATACATAAACTAAATAACAAAAGAACCCAGAAATCGCTCCGCTTCAGCAGTCAAAACGCCTAGCGAGGTGCCTTTCGACTTGCATCTGAAAACAACAACATAGTATGGGGTGAGAACCGGAGGTTCTCGACATGGTAAAGGTGCCACACATATAAAAATATAAGGTCCTGGGAATGCCAGAGGCAATCCTAGAACGTCGACATTCAGATATAAAGCTTAAGGAACTAAAAATAGAAGCCATGAATAGGTGGTCGTCTAAAGGTTCTTAACCTAACCAAACTTAACCTGCACACTAATCTTTTTCATATTTCCTACGTTTCTCCGTCTCCTATGAGTTGCACAGACAAACAAGCAAAACAAGGCAAACACAAGTAATTCACAAATAATACAGATAGCAATTATAACAAATAGCAGATTATAATCACGTAGGCAATCCGATATAATTCACAAGCAAGCAAATCATACAATATGCACATGATGTATGCCTGTCCTATGGCTGTTGATATCAACTGTCGGTTACGTAGCCAGCCCGACATGTCCTCAAGCTCAAAATACACCATGGGGAGAATCCCCAAGCTGACATGGGAGAGAGAACACCCCAAGCTCAATAACATACATGGGAGGACTCCCAAGCTGACATGGGGGGAAGAAACAACACCCCCAAGCTCAAAGATTAACCATGGAATGAATCCCAAGCTCAATATTATCCATGGGACGAGTCCCAAGCTGACATGGGGAGACGATACCCCAAGCTGACATGGGAGAGACAACACCCCAAGCTCAATATTACTTAATCTTTAACTTACATCTGCATCTCTGGCATACTTGCAACGTTACCCCACTTCCTCAATAAATCATAATTATTAACTCATTAATCATATATTTTATTATTCTCAATTGATTAACTTCATCAACTCTCTCATACATCGTTCTCAATGTCACTTTACTCTCTTAATTGCCTTATATACCATTTTTACCATCTTTTCTAACTACTTACTACCTTTTAAAAATATTTCTTCATCTCCAAGTTACCACCATTTCCTAACTTCATCCTATTACTAGGCTTACTAACAAGATCTAGGGCCAAAGGAATGAAAATAGAGATTTAGAGGTTTGAAATTAAGCTTTAAAATACAAAATCTATTTTTGCTGAAACAGGGGCCACGCGTACGCGTGGGTCACGCATACGCATACCTCATCTTGCGTACGTATATACACAAGGCAGTAGCAATCTTTCACGAATGAAGGATATGCGTACGCAAGAATCCCAGGTCACGCATACGTGTGGGCGTACGTTTCCTCAAAAATTTTAACTAAGTTTGAAACTGTAGAATTTCAAGTTTAAATCCCAAACTTCCGACGCGCATAACTTTTTCGTTTTAAAACATTTTTCTTCCGTTCTTCGAACGGCATAAACTTCACAAACCCAATTTTCATATAAAGCAAGTTTGAAATAATTTGGGGGTTCAGAAGCCGAGTTATGACTTGCCGAAGTTTGGCCAAAAATTAGCTTTTTACAAAGTTCATAAACCTCTATTTTCGCCAAAAATCAAACTCAATATCAACTTTCTATACACATAAACAACACCACAACATACCATTTCAGCCCCACAACCCCACATTTTACCAAATCAATCATACCCTAATTAATCATATTTATCTCAATTCATCTCAATTACACACGCAACATTCTCAATTTATCAATATTCATGCACTCTTATTCATTTTTTTTTCATTCATCACCATCAAAATCACCATTCATCAACCTAGTTCACCAACCACAATCACATTCACATCATGATTCATTAAATCTAATCAAGCATCATCAATTCTACATACATTGTCAACTAAATAACTAAACATGCTCCAAACTCGTAATTCAACTTATCATAGGTCGTCTAACCTAAGTTTTCACAAGACATTATATATTAAATACGAGAAAGCAAAATCATACCTTGGCCGATTCCCACGTATTCCTCGAGACAACCCGCTAATGCACCGAACACAGCCCCAAAATGTCCAAAATCACCAAGGCACAAGTACCCAACCTCCACCAAGTTCCAAAACTCAAAATTCAAGCTCCAACATATACATATATACACCTAATTTCACATATATCATACATACATACCCAAATTCAATACCTAATACACAAATTCAAGAAATTGACTAGAGTTCTAGTATCCTCACCTTACCCAAGCGTCGTATAAGCAAGAGTAAATATTTTTCTCAAGCTAATCAGATCCTAATACATCAAAAAGCAAAAACTCAACACCACTTACATAATTTTCGAGAAATTGGGGGAAGGAGAGGCTGCGAGTGATAGAGTAGCTTACCTATAAAATTGTTCCAATAGATTCGTAGAGCTCGACGCGCTGGACGTGTGGCCGCAAACGATGCGACAATCGGAGCTCGGAGCAAGAAGTTGTGGTGGTTTGAATTATTGAGTAAGGGTTTATATTCTTTTGAAGCTCTCTTCTCTCCCTGGACATGCATAAGCATGTTTCTCATTTAGGGAAGAGGGGGAAGGCTGAGCTTTCTTTAATTTGGTGGGTTGGGTTGGGCCCTTGGGCTCATTTTGGTCCCGGTTCATCCGGTTCTACTCGTTTGGTCCAATCTTGGGCCAAATTCTTTGAAATTAGTATAAAAAATTTTATTTTAATTAGCTCTATCTTATTTTACTATAAAATTCATATTTTTATTTTCTTTTGTTAAAAATTAATTTATTAATTAATTATTTGCTAATTTTGCGGGGTTTACATCCTACCCACCTAAATAAGAATTTTGCCCTCAAAATTCAATTATTTGCGAATAAGTGCGATCAGTCTGTCCTTACTCTCAATTCAGGTTAGCTGGTGTGCCTTTCCATCCTGATCTGATTTCCAAATCACCTTCTCTAGTGAGACTTCCTTTTTTTTCGAGTTCCTTAATGTTTACATTATCAATCCTAATTGGGGTCATTTGAAACTTCATATCTAGTTCAAGTTCTAGTATATGAGTTGTATTAGGAATGTATTCCTGGAGCTGAAAGGCATGGAATACGTTACGCTAGTTCGAGAGACACGGCTGTAAGAATACTTGATATACTACTGGTCCGATTTGTTCTAACACCTCAGACGGCCCAACGTACCTCAAAATAAACTCCTGTAGGTCGATCTCTCATCTGTTACCGGTCGCCAAAGTAGTCTCTAAGAATACACAGCTTTCTCTTTTAAACTCTCTGGGCTCGCTCCATTAGTCTGCATAACTTTTATGTTGCCTTGCGCAGTTAGAACCTTAACCAGCGACGCGGCTGTGACAGCAACGACGAGGTCCACTGCCATCGGCACGATCTCCCTCTACCCTCTCCTTCCTTTCCATTCTCCCTTTCTTCCTTCCGGTCTTCCCCGTTCTCTCTTCTCCCTTTCTTTCATTCTCTTTTTTTCCTCTGAACGGGCGGCTAGGGTTTTTATTGGGGGAGGGGAAAATGTGTGTTTTTTTAATGTTAGAGTTAGATGAAAATTAAGGTTTAATTTTGGAATATGTGAAATTAAGATTTTTTGGATAAATTAGGGTTTGGGTAATAGAGTAATTGAAAACCAAATTTAATCAAACAATAACTATATAAAAAAATATCCTTTATTCATCAACTTGCAATTTATTTTTAAATAGTATTATAATTCAGTAATTAGAGACAATCAAATTAATTTCTTTTAAATTATAAAATAAAATATTAAAATCTAATTAATCAAATTAAAGCATACAAAATTCTCATTATTTTTAAATCACTGAAGCTTTAAATCAATAATAAGAAAGTACTCAATTAATGTAAATATCTTTGAAAATATATTCTCGAATAAATAAAATAAATCATAAATAATTTAGTATTTAATTTCCAGAAATCTAGGGTCTTACATCCTACTCCACTTATAAAAATTTTTATCGTTGAAATTACCATAATACACAAAAGATCACAAAGTCTCAACACTTTACTTTTAAACATCTTATGGAAAAACAAAAAGTTTCAGCATATAAATATATATACAGTTTCAAATACCAAGATGTTCATATGGCATAAAACATTTATAGGAAAAAAGTGTGGTACAAAGAAGAAAATACAAGATAGGCTCGATACAAAAAAGTTACAAGGGAGACTGGTATTAAAACGATGGGTATATCGTCTGCACATGAACTCATACTGACTTCAGAGCTTCAACTTTCCAAACTTCAACTCCTAACATTTTTCCAAACCCCGCGATATGCATTACTTATGAGTTCTATCTTGTCTATGATAACACGTTAGTGTTCTCATGTACATAAACTATTAGCGTTAAGTTAGCCAAACTTAATACCATGAAGTATACAATGATAGATGATGTGGATTTACAAATCACAAACTTACCAGCAAATGCACCGGGTTGTACCAAGTAATACCTCATGTGAGTGAGGGTCGATCCCACGAGAATTGATGGATCAAGCAACAATGATTGAGTGATTCACTTAGTCAGACAAGCAGAAAATAGTGTTTTGGGTTCAAAAGCATTAAACTATAATTCAAGAATTAAGATAGCAAACAATAAAATTGGTGTAAAAAGTATGTGAGAGACAGTTAAGGTTTCAGAGATATTTATTTTTCCGGATTAATGGTTCTTACCAATTACTTTAATCATGAAAGATTCAATTCATGGCAAACTTTAATTGATTAAACTCTAATTCGTTAGGGATTTAATCTCCTCTAACTTAATCAACTACCAATTCCTTAGTCACTTAATTAAGATTAAAGGTTTAGGTCCAGTTATAGTTTATTAGCCACAAAAATCCTAATTACCCAAATATAAGATGATTATATGTCACATATCACGTTAAGTCCAGGAAATTAGTGATTTAGGAGGAATTACTTTCAAGCTGTTATTCAAGTGAGTTAACTTTTCCAAGAATCAACAAGAATTCATGTAGAAAAAGAGCTATCTTTCAATATACTCAAATTCATAAGATGAAGAACGAAAGTAATCCTTGAATATAAAGCAGTACATTGATTGAAAGTATAATGACCATAATATTAATCCATAGAATATGCCAATGAAACTTGCCTATTGATCTATTCCATCCAATTCTTCATAGGGAATATGCCTTAAAAGTTGACCTTCTTCCTTAACCTCTTTTTTAAGTCCAATGGGGGATGATTCAATTGTAGTAAGAAATTCATCAATTATTGAATCCACCTCTTGATCAACCTCCTCAAAGTCTTCAACCATGATATGCTTTGGAGGTTGTACACCCTCCTCAGCATCAAATTCAAACTTCTTGGAAGGAGGCTCTATGACTTGAGGTTCCCATGGACTCTTAACATCTCCCAAGTCTTCAACCACTTCTTCCTCTTCAACAATTACGGCTTCCTTCAATTGTTCTAGTACAAAATCACATTCCTCATTTTCCACCGGAGCTTCTAATCTCTTCTTCATGCTTCGCTCCTCATTAGATTCTCCACATGCGGCCATGGAGGTACTTTTAGTGTCGAAGCGTAGGGAGACTAAATCATTTACTACCTCAGTCAATATAGCTACGAACTCTAGTGTCGTCCACTGCATCTCTCTTTGCCCTTGAAGAAGAACACCAAGGGTGTCATCCATTGGAGAGTGGAGTGGATATGAGGGTTCATTGCTTGGGAGAAAGGGTTCATGATAGGCAGATGGTTCATCTGGATAAGGATATGGAGATGGTGTATATTGAGGTGGTGGTTCTTGGGGATAATTGTGTTGGAATTGGGGTGGTTCTGTGTATGGTTCATAGGGCTCATAGGGTGGTTGGTATGGTGGATATGGGTTAGGGTCATAAGGAAGTGTTTGATTGTAGGTGCTTGTGAGTATGGTGGTTCAAAGCTATGTTGATGAGGGGGTTCATAGGCATATAGTGGGCTTGTTGGTAACTACAAGGGGGTCCACCATAGCTATTGGATTGATATGCATCATGGAATGGCTCTTGCTCATAGTATGTTGGTGGAGGTTGTTGCCAAAAAGATTGATCATATGCTCGAGGCTCCTCCCACCTTTGATGGTTCCATCCTTGATGCATATCCTCATTGTAGCTTTCATTCCCTACAACATAGTTGTAACCACTCTCATAGCCAAAGGGATGAGAATTTATAGTAGCAAATAAAAATAAAAACTAATAAAAATAAGCAACAAAGTCCTAAAACTAACAAACAAGCAAAAGGTAAATATATACAATAACCAATAATAAGGCACACGTTTGCAATTCCCCGGCAATGGCGCCAAAAACTTGACGGAGGAAAAATTTCGGTAAAGAATTTCACAAAAATTATCGCGTTGTAAGTATAGTTCTAAACCGACAATTAAACCTCAATCAACGTTTAGATTGTTTGTCACAAATACAAACCCAATAAAATTAACCGAAGTATTTAAATCTCGGGTTGTCTCTCAAGGAATTGCAGGAAAGTGTAGTTTATTATTGGTTATGGAAAAGTATATTTTTGGGTTTTGAAATAAGGAACAAGAAAATATAGATTGCGAGAAAAATAAACTGATAACTAAGAAAGCTCCTAGCAAGGATTGAGAATTAGAAGTCCTATCCTTATTATCATCGTCAATTGTGATGGTAAACGTGAATTGCCTACACTTAGTTAACCTCTAACCAAGGGAGGAAGGTCAAGTGCATACAATCAACTTGAGTTCACAAGTCCTAGTCAACTCATAGTGAGAGACTAGTTTTGGTGAAGTTCAAGCTAACCGGTAATCTCTAATTACCATTCAACAAAAGACTTTTGATAACTCAAGAGTCTCTAAATATTCAATCCAAGGTAAGACTACAAAAATCTAATTTAAAATCCAACCAAGCATTTTATCAAACACTTGGTAGGCACAAAATAAAAGTATGATAAAATTAACAAGGAATACTAAATCTAAACAACCAATTGCAAGCATCAATGACTAACAATTAAAGAGAGTAACAATAGACATGGAAAACATAAATTGCATTAATAGAAATCAAATGTAACAAGAGCTCATAAACATAAAAATGGCAAAAAAGGAAAAATAATTATAACAAGAGAAGAAGATGAACTGAAGTGCTTAAACAAATAAAAGTAACACAAAAACTAAATTAAAGGAAGATTGAACCTGAACCTAAAGAGAAATTGAAAGAAGAAACCCTAAACCTAGAGAGAGGAGAGAGCATCTCTCTCTAGAAAACTACATCTAAAACCTAAAATTATGAAAATGAGAATTGAATGAATGCTTCCCCCTTCTAGCTTCACTCTACAGTCTCTAATCAGTATTTTTAGGCCTGAAACTGGGTCCAAAGCAGCCCAGAAATCGCCCCCAGCGTTTTTTGTTTAATGCAGCACGTGATGCTCTGTCACGCGTATGCGTCAGCTACGCGTACGCGTCAATAGACTTTTCACTGGCCACGCGTAGGCGTCAGCCACGCGTGTGCGTCATCCGTCGAATGCACCAGTCACGCGTACGTGTTGCCCATGCGTGCGCGTCGCTACCAGATTTCTTGTGTTCCTTCCACTTTTGCATGCATCCTTTCTATCCTCTAAGCCATTCCTGCCCTATAAACCATGGAAACACTTAACAGACATATCACAACATCGAATGGTAATAAGAGAAGATTAAAATTAGCGAATTTAAGGCCAAAGAAGCATGTTTTCAATCACAGCACAAAATTAGGAAGGAAAATGTAAAACATACGAATTATATGAATAAGTGTGAGAATAATGGATAAAATCCACTCAATACAGCCTAAGATGTACCACGAAATAGTGGTGCATCAGGTTTCTATTGGGAAAGGGAAAAATGTGTGTCTTTTTAGGGTTAGAGTGAGATGAAAATTAGGATTTAATTTGGGAATATGTGAAATTAGGGATTTTTGGGTAAATTAGGGTTTGGATAATAGAGTAATTAGAAATCATATTTAATCAAACAATAACTATATAAAAAATATCCTTTATAATTTGCAATTTATTTTCAAATAGTATTCTAATTTAGTAATTAGAGATGATCAAATTAATTTTCTTTAAATTATAAAATAAAATTTAAAAATCTAATTATTTATATTAAAGCATATAAAATCCTCATTATTTTTAAATCACTGAAACTTTAAATCAATTATAAGAAAGTACTCAATTAATATAAAAATCTCTGAAAATATATTCTCGAATAAACAAAATAAATCATAAATAATTTAGTATTTAATTTCCAACAATCCGGAGTCTTACATCACCCATCGGAACAAACTCGCCTCTGTAGACCTTGCAAAATGGAAGTCGCTCGACCTAGAAATGGCCACAATCGTAGTTTTGTTGCATAAAGTTAATAGTGTATATAGAACCATCTCACATTTCACGAACCTCAAACATCTCATTGCGTCTGTCGAACAGGTTGACATCAATGTTTCTTGCATGTCGAAAACTTTCTTCGACTCCTTTAGTTATAAATTCTGAACACGTGAATCCGTTGTGAATGCGCTCATGAGCCTCAATGCACTTTCGAGTAAACAATTCGTTTAGTCGATGGAGAGTAGACCTAACAATGGCAGTTACAGGAAGGTTGCACTACCCTTAAGGATAGAATTTATGCACTCTACCAAATTAGTCGTCGTATGACCCCCAAGATGACCCTCGTCAAATGTCAACACCCATCTCTCAACACCGATCTCATCGCATCATCGAGTATATGCCTCACCCCGCTCTATAAGCCTTTAGTAGTTTGTGCTGTACTCCTGCTCCTTCCTAGAATAGCTTGTAAAATGAACCATATAATTATAAGCAGAAACCACAAATTACTAAGAATAAAATTGTAACAGCAACTTCAAATACCTATGTTAACCATGAGTTTATGCAAGTATGGAGCCTTGAACCTCCTTAAGAAGTTAGACCTGATGTTCTTTATGCAAAACATGTGCCACGCTCTTGGTGGTGACCATTCACCGTTACTGCGAGCTATTGCTGCATCGATGGAGTTATGGAGATCAGAAATAATGCCTACGCCATCTCCAATAACAACATATCTGCGCAAATTAGTAAGGAAAAACTCTCACACATCTGTCGTCTCACCCTCCACGATGCCAAAGTAATCGGCATAATGTTTTGGTTTTCGTCTTGTGCCACCGCAATAAAGTGCACATTTATATTTTTCGTACAGGTGTGTGCCATCAACCTGCACCAATGGCTTGCAGTGTCTAAATGTAATAATACACGGATAGAAGCACCAAAATGCACGATGGAGAACTCTTACACCGTTCACCTCCTCACTCTCACGAAAATAGGGAGAGTTTTTATTTGAACACGAGACATTGGCATCTTCGCAGTCATTGCTTTCAACCATACTGACAGAGTTTGATAAGAAACTTTCCAATTATAAAAAACTTTTGTGACAGATTTCTGCTTTGCCAACTAAGCCTTGCGATAACTTACAGTGTAGTTGAACCTGGATTGAACTTCTGCAATAATAGACTTCACCTTTATCGACGGGTCTGCTTCAACCAACGGCCTAATAGCATCTGCAATCGTGTTTGAGTCCAACTTGGCATGATCTTGTGCAATCATCCCTATGGTGCACGTGTGTTTGCCATTATTTCTCCTGATCTCCTAACAACCTTTTTTCAAATCAAGCTAGCTCGAATAAGCCAATCGCACCTTACACCATATCCCTTGCATTTTGCATAGAATGTCTGAGGCTCGAACTCATACACAATATAATTAACTCCTCTAGAGATAGGGTAGCTTTTGATTGGCGGAGATCATCGATTCTCTAGAACCAAATTCCATTCCGACACTAAATTCACCATCTTCCGCTGTAATATTGCCTTCATTTACAACATGTGAACCACCGTTAGTCGATCAAGGCTAAATAAAGAAATGGTAGTGGTAACTTTAATTAATAAACATAACATACCCATATTTGCATACTTAGGAAATTCTGGGGCATGCATGACTTCGAGATCTAGAGTTCGCATAAAAGATGAAACACCAAACGGGTGCTAGTTTACAAGTGCATCTGCTTCATTTTGCACCACCGGATTTCCTACCTCGTCTCCGTCATTATTTTCGTCATCGACTTTGTAGTTGGCTTCGAATTCCTATTCATTATCGTTGTTATTTTCTTCCCAATCTATATCCCTGAGCTCATCCATATTCACCTCCTCGCCAACTACATCTAACCCATATGCTGTTCAAACTCAACATACAACTCTATCGTCGACACATAAAATCGGCTTTGTTGATAAATATAGAACATCTGCTGCATACGTACGTCGTCAATGATGGACATTATTTGAAATTATATTAGCCCACCAAATACTTGTACATGATTCCTATATAAAATGTTGTTCACTCTCTTTGAAATGTGACTTTGTATGTTGTCAAAGACCATTTTGCAACTCAACAAAACTCATGGTGCATAGAATAGCAAAGAAAAACGGACATTCACAAACAAAAGTCACTCCTTCGTATGTGTTTGGTATAATCTCATCATTATAATACACTCGCAAATTTGTAATACATTCCATAATCTTAACTTTACCTAACCCAACTTTTTTTACACTACTAATTGTAAAAAAATAAAAAATAAAAAAAACTTATAAATATGAAAGAAAGAGGAATGTGGGTAAGATATAAAATACGGATGAATTGGTAATGATATTTATAGACAAGATTCTCTATTAAAATATTTTTTCTATACAAAATGCAAGTTACATTTTGCAACTTTTGAAAAAAAAATACAATATAAAACACAACTTGCGTTTTTGTTGTTCCAAACAAAATACATGGGTAAAACACAATTTGTGCTTTGCAAGTTGCCAGTTTAAAAAATTATGTGCGTTTTGTGAGCTTTGAATTTAATTATTTTATACACATCTATTTTAACCAAGATTGTGAGAACCGAATCGGTTAATAAACTGGTAAGGTGACTAGTTCACTGTTTCATTGGTTTAATTAAGATTCAACTGGATTCAATCGGTTTAATTAAATATTAAATAAATTATTAAAAATTCAATATATAATTTTAAATATTTAAATTCAATAATTTCTAACACGATAAAATTTAAAATTATACAATTTCACATCATAAATTATTCATTAAAAATTTACAAACAACTTTAAACATCAATATTCATACAATTAAGTAATCTCTTAAAGGAAAGAGCAATATAATAAATTGTTTAGATTAGAAAAAGTCAAAAGTGACAAACTAACAATATATGCACCGTCAACACAGAAAGCTAGATCTTTCATGTTTTCGATAAATAAAACAAATTTGGTAGAGAATATTCTAAGACTTCAATTCTTTTCTATAATGCAAAATCCTTGAATCACCTTCATGGCTTCATCGTTGTCCAGAGCAACCACATGACCAATTCCTTCAACTTCATGAGCATACCTGAGGGCCCTTAATCCAGAAGCACTAAATGCCTGAATATATAAACGCATTAAACACAACACATGAGTTCTATAATGCATTGAAAAGGAAATTATCCAATAGCTATTAAATGTACAATGACAAATGATGATGCCTATACCAAATGAATTATGCAAATGGAACACAAATTTAAAAAACAATCTATAATCTCTAAAGCTCTTGGTGGCTTCAGTTTCCTCTGAACTTTTTCATCTGCATTACTCATTGACTACCCTGCCCCATTGCATTCTTCAGTGCTCTTGAGTTGCACCTCTGCTGTGTTGCACGGTTTATCAAGAGCTATTTCATTCCCATCTTCACATTCGCCATTATCTCTACAATCTTCAGATACTTTTAGAGCTCTTTTAGCTTTCTTAGGCAAATTTGCTTCATGTTCTTCCTTACATTTGGATATAAAAGTTCTCAAAACAGTAATTGACATATCTGTGTTATTAACCTAATATGATAAATAAGAATTATATGTAGCGTTCACCAATCACCACCAACACACTATAACAAAATCAAGCACATAAAATACACCAAAAATAGATAAAATTCAAACTTGATAAACTCAGATGATATGCAATGAAGTGATGGCCAAGCAGTGGAACGGAGGTGACGGCGAAGAGAAGATGGCCAGGCAGGCACGTTTGCCACGGCGAGGAAAATAGGGCTGAATAAACGCTCGCGACGTCGAGTAGCAGAAACGTTTGGCAGCAATGACGACACCCTTGGACTCGACGGCGACGAGAACAGGTCTGGGCTTGACGGCACCCTCGGGCTCAACGGCAACGAGGACAGGTTCGGGCTTGACAGCACCCTCGGGCTTGATGACGCGAGGAGGAGAGAATACCTTCAAGAAGCGAGGATGGCAATCACTGGTTGTCACTGCCGATAGTAGTGGCGGCTGATGGTGGCTGGTTTGATTTGTTGATTTTGCTCTAATAGGATTAGGGTTGGTGAATTTGAGACTTTGGGCATTTGGGAGAGATTGAAGGGAGAGGGGATGTTCTCGTTCTGGGTTGAGGATTTTTTTTTTAACGTGGGGATCAAAACGGCCCCGTTTGATGTTGATTAAAAAATCGGGCATTTAAAAAATTTGACCAGTTCAGTTGGTTCGCCAGTTAACCATCGATTTGATCGAATTTTTTGCAGAATAATTTTGGATGTCAACTAGACTAGTCAGATGATTGGTTCTCGATTAACTTGGTTGAACCGACCAGTTCGATTCGGTCTTTAGAATATTGATTTTAACATTAACCACTCTAAATATATATATATTTTAATTCTTATTTGTTTTACTTTTTT
>NC_029791.2:22829810-22830804 GCF_000816755.2 Arachis ipaensis | reverse complement strand
GACTCGCGCAACAACATTGGAATTAAGTTACGATCTCCCAGTTCCACCAATAAAAACACACAACCAATAGAAAATTTGGGAAAAAAAAAAAACAAAAAAACAAAAAAACAAGAAACAAGATACCGCTCATCACGTTGTGCGCTCTCTCTCTACCCTATCTTCTTTCTCGGTCTTCTCTCTCTCTGCTGTCTCCTTTCCTTTACAACCACCGCGTTCTTTCCCAACTATACCCTCACTACCCTCCACTTTTTCAACAAACCGCGTCTTTCCAGGGGCAAACCCGTCATTCGAACTACCCCATTCTGCTTCTTGTACACCCTTTACTCTGTGTGGGAGCAAGTGATGCCCCGGCTAGAAGCATGGCTGAGAACAACGGGGAAGAGAAATTACTCGCTGTGGCGCGACATATAGCTAAGACGCTGGGCCACAACACCAACATGGCTGATGATATACTCCAAATATTTTCGAATTTTGATGGAAGGTTCTCGAAGGAGAATTTAGCAGACAAGGTTGCAGATGGTGATCCCAGGGCCTGCGCCGCACTTGATCATTCCCTGAAGTCTCTTGACCGTCGGATCTCACAGTTTGTGTCATCCGACCGTCCGATCTGGGCCGACTCCGCCGACGCTGTTGCTTTTCTTGACGCCGTTGACGAGCTCGTCGCCGCCGTCGCCGAGTGGTCGCAGCTCTCAACAGACAAGGCTTTTGGCGCGTGCCTCGCACGTGCCGAGGACATGCTGCAGCACGCCATGTTCCGACTCGAGGATGAGTTCCGGTCGCTCATGGAGCGCGCTGGAGAGTCTTTTGACCTGACTCCGCCGTACCGAAACGGCGTCGAGTCGGTGGAGAATATTCCATTCGATTCGGAGGAAGAGGAGAACGAGCTGGAGACGGCAGTGAACGACGGAGCAGAAGAGGATCAGATCCCGGTGGCTCTGCCCGTGACGGACTACGACATCGTAATCGACGCGCTCCCCGCGGGGACGATCAACGA
>NC_029791.2:22823095-22829715 GCF_000816755.2 Arachis ipaensis | reverse complement strand
ACGTATACAGCAGTTGCAGGAGGGAGTTCTTGGAGGAGAGTCTCTCACGATTAGGGTTACAGAAGCTGAGCATCGAGGAGGTTCACAAGATGCCATGGCAGGACCTCGAGGACGAGATCGAGAGGTGGATTAAGGCCTCCAACGTCTCCCTCAAGATCCTGTTCCCGAGTGAACGAAGACTATGCGACCGTGTGTTCTTTGGATTCTCCGCCGCTGCTGACCTCTCCTTCATGGAGGTTTGCCGCGGATCTACAATTCAGCTTCTGAATTTCGCGGACGCTGTCGCTATCGGGAGCCGCTCGCCTGAGCGGCTGTTTAGGATCCTCGACGTGTTTGAAACACTGCGTGACCTCATTCCGGAATTCGAAGCCCTGTTCTCGGATCAGTACAGCGTTTCGCTCAGGAACGAAGCAATTACTATTTGGAAGAGGTTGGGGGAAGCAATTAGGGGAATTTTCATGGAGCTGGAGAATCTAATTCGCCGCGATCCGGCTAAGGTTGGGGTTCCCGGTGGGGGCCTACATCCAATCACACGCTACGTGATGAACTACCTACGCGCTGCTTGCCGGTCACGGCAGACATTGGAGCAAGTTTTTGAAGACTATGGACATCCGTTGAAGGATTACCCTAAGCTTGATGATAGGGTCGCACCCAATTCTTCACTCTCTGTGCAAATGGATTGGATAATGGAGCTGTTGGAGAGCAATTTGGAGGCAAAGTCCAAAATCTACAATGATCCTGCATTGTGCTATGTCTTCTTGATGAACAATGGGAGGTACATTGTTCAGAAGGCGAAAGATAGTGAATTGGGAACTCTCTTGGGCGACGATTGGATCCGAAAACACACCGCAAAAGTTAGGCAGTACCATGTGCAATACCAGAGGAGTTCGTGGAACAAAGTTCTGGGGATTTTAAAGCTTGATGGTAGTAGTAACGGGTCATTGGGGCCTAATGGTCCAGCAAAGTCAATGAAAGAGAAACTAAAAATGTTCAACACACAGTTTGAGAATTTATGCAGGGTTCAGTCTTCTTGGTTTGTTTTCGATGAGCAGCTTAGGGAAGAAATAAGAATTGCCCTTGAGAAGATCTTGTTGCCTGCGTACGGAAGCTTCATTGGAAGGTTCCATACGGAACTTGGCAAGAATGCTGATAAGTACGTTAAGTATGGAGTAGAGGACATCGAAGTAAAGCTCAACGATTTATTTCAGGGTAGCAGTGGATCAACCGGTAGCCGAAAGTGAAGGTAGGAGCTGCTAGTTGTTGTTGTTGTTGTGTGTATGTATTCGTAGTGTAAATTAGAGTACAGAGTTTTGGTTATCAGAGTTAGTACCTAGACATCTGTAGCCTTCTGTTATAAATAGCACTGTATGATGTTCATTTATATACAGTATCATTCTTCACTGATGAAAGTTATGTTGGATTGAACTGTAATCTGTATTCTGTTAGTTGTTAGCCATCAGAATTACAATATTAAAATCCTAAATTTTTAGTTGTAACATCGAGGTGTTCTTGTTAGTTGCTGTGAATTTTCCTTACCTTTTATATTGCAGACGAAAATCCTATAAATTATTGGCAATATATATTGTCCATGGTTGAATATCGTTAAGTTGTAATAATTTAGTGTCTTTTGGCAAATTTTTTTCAAAATAAAAGCATTGAAAAAATTTAAAAAATCTTTCCTTAAAAAAAATGTGGTTTTTTTACTTAAAGCATGTGGTTTTAAAGCATTTAATTTTTTTTTTTTAAAAAAGTGGTTTCTTTACTTAAAAAAAATGTTTTAACATATAAATAAATAAATCGCAATCAGGGTAAAAAAATGTTCAAAAAACAGAAATATCAAAGAAACGAATACAAATTGAAGTTTAGTTTTGGAAAGAAAATTCGTATGAAATTGTGGATATAAAAATGATTATCTACATAAATTAGCTCTAACTCTAAGCCTCTAACAGGGTGTAATGATGCTCTTGAGATGAGTTAAACTTAAAACAAAGAAACAAAATAAATAGAAAATCTCTATTTCAATGAACCCAAAATTAAGTCTTGATATGTTTTTGTATGTTTGCATGTATTACGAAAGAAATGACAGAGCTGCGTATTATCATTTAAGAAAATTTTTAAATATCCCTGAAACATCGATGCTCGAGTGAGTTTAAATAATTAAAATCATTAAGTCACCAAAAAAAAAAAATAATTAAAATCATTAGAACACTAGTGTTCTAAGAATATTTGAAATTCTTCCTATAGTTTAACAGTGGAAGCGGATAGGAAATTCCTTCCCAATAAAAATGCATAAACTATGGTCAAGAAGAAGATGACAAAACCGAGTTAAAGAAGACTTTTTCAAACGTGCGATTGCTCTTTCAAGTAAAAAAAATGTACTTTCATTGAGTCTAAAAATGCTGTTTCTGATTGTCTCTGAAATCAGTTGTAGGTTGTAACATGAACTTAGTTTCATAAAGAACATGACATCACTTGTGTCCATCCATGTTCCATGGTTTATGCATCTGGAGTTATGGAGAAATTCTTTGGTTTTGCTTCATCCATATTTGGACTGCTTTGTTACCTCTGTTTTTTCCAAATGTCATGTGGCGTTTCTGGTTTTGGCCATCATCTCTGTTTACTCATTCTATTTTGATAAAGATGTGACGGGAAACCGGATGCATAGAGCCTAGTTTCTCATGTGGCGTTTGCCATGATGTCACTGAGTTTTCAAGGCAGTTTCGTTGTGGATATACTGTATTTATTTCTAGGATTTTTGACAACACAACTCATGAAGATAAAACTCTTGTTGGTTTTGTTGGAATATATATCAGTTATTTCCTTATTCACCTTGGATCCTCTCTAGCTGTGCTACAAGAAAA
Organism: Arachis ipaensis; assembly: GCF_000816755.2. Classification (NCBI taxonomy): domain Eukaryota; kingdom Viridiplantae; phylum Streptophyta; class Magnoliopsida; order Fabales; family Fabaceae; genus Arachis; species Arachis ipaensis. The sequence continues at coordinate 22,826,854 of NC_029791.2, read as the reverse complement.
GGAAAATCAGCATTATGGTCCTTAAGATCTAAATTATGTGCGCATTCAAGTAGATTCAGTAGATCCAATCAACTCAACACTGGTAATGTTTTTTTTTTTTCTGAAGAAAGAGAGCTCAACACACTAAAGTGGAGCAACCAAACAAGAAAACAACAAAGAAACCAAAAATATAAAACTATAGGGTACAATCCGTTGTCATCTCCGGCATTGTCATCAACAACCAAACGGATCAATGCCACACCATTCGTTGTAATTCAGAAAGGACTTAATCTTGATTCCATCAACACCTGTCTCAGATCTCTGGAAAACTCTATTATTCCGTTCTAACCAAATATGTTCCAGATCACCGCAAAGAATCCTATCAGCCACCTCTTTTACTCAGAATTACAACCAGACACTTCAATTCAACTCTCAAACAGTTCTTTGACAGTTTCTGGAATAGCCCAATCTCTATCTACACCCGTCAACTAAGCGCACCACACCTGTCAAGTAAATTCATAGCCAAGAAATAAATGGTGCATACATTCTATTTCCTTTTTACACAAAAGTAGCATACTCAGTCGCTCTTTAGTGTTTATCCTGCCTACTAAAACAAACCACGCAAAGAGTTCAACTCTTGGAGGAACCAATCCTCTCCAAATGGCACTAGAGAAACTGTAGCTTGTGATGTCCTCCGGGAGAGTCTCTTTCTGTAGCACCTGCACAAATGAGTTAGTAGAATAGATACCAGTTTTTTCAAATTTCCATACAATTGTATCCTCTCTGGTAGGCGACATTCTCACTAGTCACAATCGGTCATCAAGTTGATTGAGCAACTGAAGTTCCCATTGGAATAACTCTTTCCTCTACTAAAAGTTCCACACCTAGTGTATCCCATCCCAGAACCCACAATCCCTTATGATGAAACCTTTTTTATTTGAAATGGAGAAGAATCTCGGAAAACTATCTTTCAATGGACCACTTTGTAGCCAATCATCCTCCCAGAAACGAATATGTCTACCATTTTCCACCTCCATTGCCAAACCCCTAATCATCATATCTTTTGCATGTGGCTCTTTAATATTACGCGGACAAATATCTTTTCACGGGCCATCTCTTAACAGTAATGGCTGTTTTGACAACATTACAGAAGAGTTCAAATGATTACAAGAACATACAATCTTCTTCCACAACGGACAATCTTCCTTGGAAAAACGACACCACCACTTGAACAGAAGCGATGCATTTCTGATGGTCGATGGAGCTAAATCATTGGTCTTCATTCTCCGTGGAGATGGTTTTGCTATTGGAGCTTGTAGAAAGAAAGTTGAAGGCCAAGTCCAAGAACTTCATGGACCCTGCTCTGCGGCTGCGTTTTCATGATGGATAACACGAGGTAAATCGAAGACAACAGTTCAACAATCCCTTGAGTTATAACACAGACGCTCATGGAGTAAGGTTTCTGGAATTTCTGAACTTGGATAACATTGAGTCACTGGCTCTTAATATTGTTGCTAAGTCAATGAAAGAGAAGCTTAGTTCCTTCACTGCGCGTTTCAAGAAGATATGCCATGTTCAATCTACATGGTGTGTCCTTAGCTTGAAGCTTAGGGAAGAAATAATTACATCCCTAGAAATCAATGAACTAGACTAGATTTTGGACTGTACTTTATTTATTAGTCAACTTAAGTCGGCTTAAGAAATTACCAAGTAACGGAGTTACCATTATATTTGTTTATTCAGCATGCCTTTGACTATTGAGACATGAAAAAATGAAAGGGGACAGGAAACATAAACTATGTAACATGCATATAAAAATGACTATGGCCAAGAACAAGATGACAAAACTTAGTTGCAGCATACTCTTCATGCCGGCAACTACTACTCCAAGTAAAAAATATATGTATTTAAAAATTATTGTGTAACTTTCCTTTGAAGGTTTCTCTGCAAAGGGTAGTGCTACCTGAAATGGTCTCTCTTGGTGTTTTGGAAAGACTAAAAAGCACTTGTTAGTTGTTACTTGGATTCTTTCACAGAGAATATGACACCTCTATCTGTCCAAATTCCAAGTTGGCTTATGCACCAAAAGCTATGGAGATTCCTTGGTTTTGCTTCATCCATAGTTGGATTACTCTGTTACGCTCTTAGTACATCCTTCAACTTTCTATTCGGAAAATGGAACTTGGCGAAAATCTCTATTTACATTGTTTTCAGTCTTATAATCTGCCTTGCCACTTTCTTTGCCAAGGTATGGCAATACTCTGCAAGTCTCCGATTAAGAGCTCACATGACATTTTTAGTTCTGACCGTTACTTCTGTTTACTCATTCTTTTTCGATAAAGCTGCGAATGGGGATCCGGATGCATATAGCATAGTTTCTTGTGCTTCTTTTGCTATAATGTGGTTTAGTTTGTCAAGACAAATTCATTGTGGATTTGAGGTAGACATGTTATATTTCTTTCTGGGAGTTCTCATAATACAACTGATGAAGATAAGATTCTTGTTGAGTATAGTTGCGATATGTTTCAGCTATTTCCTCATCATTCTTCGATCCTCTCTAGATGCATCAACAGTCACAGAGAGTGAATATTTGGAACTCCATGACCAAAATCATGTGTCAATTCAAGTGGAATCTGATTCACAACAATCCAACATTCATAGAATCATCATGACAAAACTCATGGATTGTGTTGAGGCGCTTCAGAAGAGAAAAGCTGCACTAGTGCAAACCATTTTTGAGGAATACAATAATGCTACTAATAACACTATGTTGGTGACTGATTACAATTTCTTGCTTGATACGCTACCACAGGGAGTTGTAAATGACCTTCATGAAGCTGTCAAATCTGCAGTGGCTTTTGGATTGGTGAAGGAATGCTCTGATGCCTACATCGATTGCCGGAGGGAATTCTTGGAGGAGTGTCTAGCAAGATTGTTGGAGTTGGACACTGTCAAGATTGACCACCCTAACACACTACCAACTCCATATTTCATGGTTAAGAGATGGGCTGAAACCTGCAATGTTGCATTCAGAATACTGTTCCCATTCGAAAGACGACTCTGCGATCGTGTCTTCTTTGGGCTACGCTCAGTTTCTGATGTTTGTTTTGCAAATATTTGCCGGGAATCCGCGACTCAGCTGTTAAATTTTGCTGAAGCCTTTACAAGTGTGAGCAGTTCATTTGATCAAATATTCATCATTGTTCACATTTTTCGGGCATTGTGTGACCTGATTCCACACTTGCAGACATTGTTTTGTGATAGCCTCACTATGTTCTTGGTGAAGGAAGCTATTACAATCCAGAACAACTTGAGAGAAGCAATAGAGGGTTGTTACACGGAGGTGAAGAATATGATTTTCCGTAGTAAGAAGGCTAAGTTTGTTTTTCCCAATGGCGGAATTCATCCATTAACAATGGATGTCCTGGCATATGTCGAGTTATTTTGCGAGCCATTTTTACAAAAATATGTGCAGGGTTCTGATAGAGCTGGAACATCGTTTTCATTCTCTGTGGAGATGGTTTCTATGTTGAAGATTTTAGAGAGAAAACTGAGAACTAAATCCAAGAACTACAAGGATCCTACTTTGTGCTATTTCTTCATGATGATTAATAGAAGGTACATACAAAACTTTGTAAAACAACGGCATTTCGTAACCCATTTGAGCAATGATTGGGTCCAAAATAATACACAGAAAGCTGAGCAAAACCTTGAGCTCTATTACAAAAGCTCATGGAACATGGTGGTTGATTATCTGAAGCTGTACAACGATGAGTCTTT
>NC_029791.2:22819657-22822735 GCF_000816755.2 Arachis ipaensis | reverse complement strand
TCAATGAAAGAGAAACTTATTTTGTTCAATTCACACTTCAGGAAGATATGCACTCTTCAATCTACATGGTTTGTTGGTAAAGAGCAACTTAGGAAAGAAATAATAACATCCGTAGAGAACATGTTGCTTCCAGCATATGGAAACTTCATTGGGAAGTTCCATAATGTTCTTGCTGCAGATGCATATGAGTATATAGAGTACGGAATGTTTGATATACAAGCTCGACTTAACGGTTTATTTAGAGGAAGTATGAATTAGGAAGGTAGCAGAAAAAGAAACAAATAGAAAATTTGTATGAATGAGATCACAAAATCACTAGTATTGAATTGGAAAACATGCTTGTGTTAGATTTTATCAAAAAAAAAAAAGTAAAAAAAAAAAAAAACAGCAAAGAAGTGAAATTTATTTGGTAATTCTTGGTTATTAAGTTATTCCCAAAAGAATTTCTAAGACTAACCATTTGGAACCACAGGCATAATCCACCCAGCCATGGTTGAGCAAAAGTAAATTTCAAGTGTAAAGCATCTATCACAATAGTACAATTATCATCTAGATTTCAATGCATTAACTTGCAGGAATCTATATTGTAATAATAAGATTAGTCAAACCCAAGTCAACTGAAGATGTTCCTGGAAGGGGATAGGAAAGTTACACTATGCAATCTATACATATAGAAATGACTATGGCCAAGCGCGTGATGACAAAACCGAGTTGAAGAAGACTCTTCATACCTACAGCTCCTCCAAGTCAACAAAATATGTAGTGAAAAATTAACTGTGTAAACTCTTGGATAATATTTGCTCCGTGTCTCTGAAAACACTTGTTACTCACTTAGCTTCTTTCAGAGGATATGGTACAAGTGCCTGTCCGAATTCCAAGATGGCTTATGCATCAAAAGCTATGGAGATTCGTTGGTGTGGTTTCATCCATAGTTGGCCTGCTCTGTTATGCTCTCAGTAGATCCTTCAATTTTCTATTCGGAAAATGGAACTTGGTGAAAATCTCTATTTACATTGTTTTCAGTTTTATAATCTGCCTTGCCACTTACTTTCCCAAGGTATGGCAACACTCGGCTTGTCTCCGGTTTCGAGCGCATATAGCATTTTTAGTTCTGACCATTACTTCTGTTTACTCATTCTTTTTTGACAAAGCTGTGAATGGGAAACCAGATGCATATAGCATAGTCTCTTGTGCTGCTTTTGCTATAATGTGCTCTAGTTTTCCAAGACAGATCCACGGTGGATTTGAAGTGGATCTGCTATATTTCTTTCTCGGAGTTTTTATTGTGCAACTGATGAAGATAAAAGTATTGTTTGGTATTACTGGGGTCTGTTTCAGTTATTTTGTTATTATTCTTAGATCTTCGCTAAACCTCACATTAGAAGATGAACATTTTGATCCATGTGATCAAAATCAGGTTGTCGTTCAAGTTGATTCGCAACAAGCCAATGATGATTGCAGTTTTATGATGGCACGGTTAAGTGCTTGTATAGAAAGGCATCAGCGGAGAAGCTATGGTATCATGGGCAAAATTTTGGACCAAGTGAGGGAATACGGTGAAGCCATTGGTGTCCCTGGAAAGGTGATTGACCACAACTTGGCGTTTGATGCACTTGGGCCCGGAGCTATGGATGATCTTCATGATGTTGCCAAGTCCACCATGGCTGCTGGTTTCGGAAAGGAGTTCTGCGATGCATATAGCAATTACAGGAGGCAATGGTTAGAGATGTGCATATTGAGATTGTTGAAGCTTCGAGAGGATAGAGTTATTGACCCTCAAACAATGCCATCCATGGATTACATTATCAGTAGATGGATCATAGCTTCTGATGTTGCCCTAAGGATACTATTTCCCTCGGAAAGGCAAATCTGCAGTCGTATCTTCTCTGGTTTACACTCTGCAGCGGATGCGTGTTTTGGACAAATTTGCTCTGAAGCAACAATTCAGCTGCTGAAATTCGCAGAGGCCTTCGCGGCGATTAGCCTTCCATCATGTCGGATGTTCCAAACCTTCCGCGTTTTTCTTGCATTGAACCAACTGATTCCAGACTTCCAGACATTGTTTTCTGATGGCCCCAGCGTGTTCTTGGTGAATGAAGCTGTCACAACCCGGAACAAATTGAGAGAAGCAATCACAGGCTCTTACACGGATATGAAGAATTTGATTTTCCGTAGCAAGGAGGCTAAGTTAGTTCTTCCAAGTGGTGGGGTTCATCTAATTACCTACAATGTAATGACATATATCCTATTCTCACGGCAGTCGCAAAGGAAGCTTCAGCAGGCTTCGCTAGAATACCCGATGGATGCCGGAACCCAATCGAATAATATTATGTTGTTGCAGTTATTAGAGAGAAAATTGAGAACCAACTCCAAGAAGTACAAGGACCCTGCTTTGGGCTATTTTTTCATGGTGAATAATAGGAGTTACATAGAAAACAAGGTAAAAGAGTGGGAGCTGGGAACCTTTTTGGGAGATCATTGGGGCCAAATTAACACTGCAAAAGTGAAGCAAAACCTTGAGCTATATTACAGAAGTTCTTGGAACAAGTTGCTAGACTATCTGAATCTAGACTACTATGGCGAGTCGCCGGCACCTGAGGTTGCCGCAGAGCCAATGAAGAATAAACTGCTGTTGTTCAACATTCATTTCATGGAGACATGCGTTGCTCAATCTACATGGTCCGTCTTTGATGAGCAGCTAAGGGAAGAAATTAGGACTTCAATAAAAAACATGTTGCTGCCAGCATATGGAAACTTCATTGGGACGATTCGTAAAGTTCTTGGAATGAATGCTTATGAGTATATTAAGTATACAATGTTTGACATTGAAGCTCGAATCGACGGTTTATTTTATGGAAGTATCATGAATCAATGAAGCATTGACAAAGAAAGAAGTAAAGGCAGAGCTTGTGTGAAGCATTATTAGATTGCAAAATTTTCGATAGCGAAGTGTACTACTTTCACATTGTATGGTTTCCACATTATTAGAGCATGTGTATGGTTTGCAATAGGAATAGAAAATGTTCTTCCAATATACAAATAATTTTAGAGCTAACTAGAGTGAGACCAGACAATGTG
>NC_029791.2:22811610-22818693 GCF_000816755.2 Arachis ipaensis | reverse complement strand
TAAAATTAAAATTAGAAAAAAAATGAATTAAAATAAAAAATACTAAAAATAGAATATAAAATTATAGATTAATTCTATAATAATGTTATATTTGATTGAGTATATTTAGTAAGAAGATGGTGTGTCAAATTTAAACTTATTAAAAAAAATTTAGTAGAGACAGATCAAAAGAGGACAAATAGTGACTTCGACTCTCTCAAAATTTTGAAGAAATATATATATTTAGTGACTTTATATATATATTTTTTTAATAATGTGATAGGTTTAAGTTTTAATTATTTTTTTTATTGATATTTTTTACTTAACCAAATCAACTTGACATTTCTTACTTTTAAGTTAACAACTTCAAAACATAAATTTCTTACTCAAATATGCTCCTATGCCACTTAGGTTTAAGTTTTAATTATTTTTTTCATTGATATTTTTTACTTAACCAAATCAACTTAACATTTCTTACTTTCTGAAATTTGAACTAAAACATAAAATTTGAATTTCTATTTTTATTGATTTTAATTTTTTTTATATTTTATTTGAATACAAATGGAGGTATTTCTTTATTGACATTTATGTTTTAAAGTTAATAAAGAATAAATAAGGGTAAAGTATCTTTTTTGTCCTTGAAGTTTGGCAAAAATTTTAAAAATACCCCTAAGTTTTATTTTGTTTCAATTTTGTCCCAAAAATTTTTTATTTGCATCAAATATACCCTCAACGGCTAAATTTTCAAAAAAATAAAGACAAATCTAATAATAATGCATGAAAATTATGCTTGATTTGCTTGTGTTAAGGGTTGTTCTTGTGAAATTGTTGTTGAATTGGTTTTAAATTTTTTGAAAAATTAGCCGTTAGGGGTATATTTTATCACGGCCCAAAATGAGCCATGACTGGCGCTCAGGAAAAAGAGTTCCCTAGCAAGCCTAACAGATTCGAATATAAGATAAATAAAAATGTTACAAATAATTTTTGATAAATTTACACTTTCTATAATGAATAATTACATAATTGAACAAAAATAAAATAAATAAATATAGATGGATCCTGTCTGTGGCATATGGAGCAGATGATGTCTAAGAACTCAACAAGGAATAGAACCCATTGCAGATCATTACTCTTGAATAAGCTAACATAATCAAATACTTATTCCTGAAAAATATTTTTTTTAAAAAAAAAAGGGTGAGTTTTGCAACTCAGTGACTAGACAGTACATCTATAATTCACATGAGACCATCTAAACATTATTATGAAAATAATTTTAGTTAGAAAATAATAATTTATATGAATAAGTGAATCAATAAGGGAGTTCTCATACAAAAATCAAATCAAATAGTCCACACTTGGACGGCTCCACCTCTAAGGGTAGCCCTTTTCTCTAGTGTGTCCGTACGGAATAACAGATCCAACGTTTGGCCTACACGTTAGGCTAGCAACGCCCCTGCTAGCTGAGGTCTGAGCCAGATGCATCTAGGTTAACGTCATAACCGCCGTTAACTACGGTTTTCTAATACGAGCCTCCCAAACCAATTCAAAACATATAATTTCACATACAACAAATCTTTGATCTTTCAAATATATAAGGTATCGAATAAAATCAAATCAGATAATACTTTCTCATCCAAATCATATGCAATCCTATTTCTCAATCTTAAAGCATTTCAAACATATTTCATAATTCCAAAATAAGTGAGTACTAATAAAATTTCAATGCTTCAAAAATACATATTCGAATAAAATTAAATGCGTTAAAATAATATAAAACTTCTTCAAACATGATATATATAGTCTCATGTGCATATTAAAATGAGTTTAACAAGGATAAGCATTTAGTTATAATAAATCAATTAGTAAAACCAATTTAAAATCATTTGATAATAATCTTTGTAAGTATAACTAAGTTCAAGCACCGTATATCCAAATAATTATAGACGTAAAGCAAACACTTATAAATGTAAAGCCTACTCACAACGTGGTCCTAAGGGACCGAAGAGACCAAAACCGAAGTGCAAAATTAACGGGTGAGGAGGATCGATGTAGAATGAAATGAGTAGTCACAGGATTTGGACCGGGCAGCGAAAAGTTGCGGCTGCAACAACAGCAGCATCTATTTCTTATTGCAACGTCAATGATCATAGCACCCAGAGAAACTATTGGATTCAAATTAAATGGAAGACAACAAGAAAGAGTGCTGGAAAATCTAAGGTAAAGCAGAGGTTCAATAAAATCAGAATGGCAGGATACGAAAGTGAAACAGATTCAAGGGAAAATAGCGAACCAGAACGGCAACAATGGCAGTGGTCAGCTCGACAGCAGCAAGGAGGTACGGCGGTAAGGTGGCAGCGTTGCTTCTTCTCCCTCACGAACTCGCCTCCTTCTCCCTCCTCTGTTCGCGTCTCACGGCGGCGGCAACAGCTTTATCAACGGCGACGCAGCAGTGGTGAGGGAACGGCGGTCTCCGACGGCATGCTAGGCAGCAACCAGGCGTGACAGAGCTGGTGGCGTCCTCTCCTCCATCGCGTTTCCCGCGGCGGCAGCTCTCTGCCTCAACATCTCACTCTCTCCCCTCTTCGTCAGCGCCGGCGGCGACACGTGGGACGGCGGCTCCATGGCGGTGAGGCGCGACGCCGGCATGCTCCAAGGCGACGGCAGTGACGGTGGACAGCCTCCCTCTCTTCTCTTCTCCGTTCCCTCACTCTCCCCTTTCTCTTTTCTTTGCTTCCGTTACTTCTCCCTCTTTCTCTGAATTGTGTGTGTGTATGTATGTAAGAGGGAGGGTGTGGGATTTATTTTGAGATTAGGGTTAGGGTTTCGTTTGGGAATAAGGAGAGTAACGGTATTGTAGGGATTTTATATTCTACCCTCTTTACAAAAATTTTTGCCCTCGAAAATTCAAAAATTGATATAATCTGCAAAACTTTACATGGTTTTAGCACTTTGCCAAACATGAGAAAGAAGTATAACGAGGTGCAGAAGTTACAAGATAGGTTTCTGTTAAAACGATGTGATTAGCATTCACCTACTCTTGTTTCCTTGACAACTTAGATATACATAGTACTTTTTACGTAAAGGAATGCAATGTCAGCACCTGTGTTGTCGAGAATATATGGTATAGCCAAAAGCACGATCAGATTGAGATATGCATAAGATGTAGGACATGAAATAAAATAATCAAATTTCATTTCAACAAGAATTGAAACAAGGAACTCCCGATACGAAATATAGAAGAAGGAACGATACGTCAAATCACGTGGCACAATTATAGTGCATACTTCAACACAAACTATCCCAAAAAGAACACCTAATGTTCCCAAACATAACAATTACCATTACTTGGATAAAGAAATGAAGGAGTTTAGAAGAACTATTCCTTACAGGTTATAAATTCTACCCCTTTGTATGCACTATACTCAATAATCAGACCACAAGATGTGACAATGCTAAATAGAATATAGATTTTTTTCCCAACAAAACTAGAAAACAAGCAAAACAAAATAAAGTCCAGCATAACAATATCATCATAGCATAAAAGATTTTAGGGCATAAGTAAATGTTGAAATCATCGAAAAAGCTTCATAATATTCTTCATTAACATCATCAAGACCCTAAAAATGCCAAATGATGAGTATTGCAAATAATTGAAAGAGCAGATTAGAAAAAAGGACATAGATGTTACACCCAAAATTAGAAACTAGTATATAAAAAATGGTATCACCTAAAAATTTATACTTTTAAACATCAACAACAATAACAAAACAAAATATTCAAACACAATCAATCAAAATATAGTAATAAAGAAAATATTTAGAACGAGCAAAGGTAACATAAAAAAATCTAAAATAAATGAACCAACTAAAAATAGAAAACACATGAAAAGAAAAGAAAATATTGACAATTTATGCCTCCACACTCAAGTTATGATCAATCCATACCCATAATTTTTCAGGTCAACAAGTTATAATGAAATAACTCAAGATTAAACCCATTGACTCAAAATGAACCTATCGGTTTCTTTAGAGTTTAGACATCCACAATCTTCATACATTGCAAACAAGCACCAAAATTGTCCTAAAATTAAAAAAAAATTTTTTTTTACAATGCCTACTTTATAATACTCCGTGAATATAATAAGGAGAAAAACTCATAGAAAGAATTTGTTCAACTTTAAGGAATTAAATATCCAATCTTTTCCATCTGAAATCGCCAGAAATTCTTTCCAATATCTAAGACCTACAATCTCAATCTCACGAAACCCAGAAAACCAATCTCTCCAAATCTCTGAGAATAATGACAATAGTTGAGAACAGAGGAATTTTCAAAAAAAAAAAGCAAGGGTTAAGAAAATTTTCAAGTTTCAAATCTTAGCCAAAAAATAAAGTTCATCACCAAAAGAATAAAAGACAAATATCACCAAAAGAATAAAAGACAAATATCACCAAAACAAATAAAATTATAAGAGCTGATTCTAACACACCCTTATCCATACATAAACAAAATTTTTGTCATGATAATACGCATAAAATATGTTGTTTGAGCTACCCTTTAGTAAGACATTCACGTCTAAATGTAATCCACTGTTGCAACAATGAAATCAAAGCATAGCACATAATTATTAAAAGACACAGACACAAACACATCAGATGTGGTGTGCACTTCTAAAATCAGACCAATAAAATTATTTCAACTTCCAATTTCAAAATCATGAACATGATCATAAAAATTCACTTGAAAGTACGAAGTCATTTCGACATGATCACGAAAAAAAAGTTTCTTAATCTAACTAATGATAAAATTGGAAAGTATAAAGGTAGTATAATAGAAAGCCTTTTGATATTTACTTCCATCTAACTAATATGGAAAGGATCCCATTAAATAGATGAAGAATTGTGTGAACCAATAAAACAATATATATAAGCATCCAAAAATTAAATAATTTCTCTCCTTGTCCCTCAATTTAAGTCTCTGCCAAGTTAGCTCTCACCTCTTTTTTTTTTCATGCACATTAACAAATAACAGTTCATACTTATATATAATCCAAAGGTAGGAACGTGTATGAATTTAGTAACAATGTCTTTTTTTTTTTTGCACTTACACCCAAAGAGAACTTGAAACATGCTATTTTGGAACTGACCATATTTCTATCAATCTATTTTTTCTTGTTTGTGTACGAAACTATTTTTCTTGAACACATTTCAGATATATAACTCCATAAACATCAAACTAGCAAGGAGAAAATAAAACAATGTTCAATCAGGACCATACATAGTAGAAGCATACAATTAGAAGCAATCATCTAAAATTCAAATATCCCCTTATTCAATCTAGCCACACAAATTGTTCCTGAAAACCAGTAGCTGCTGAATATACTCCTTAATTTGTTGTCATCATTTCAAAAGCCTTAACCTCTCCATTCAAGTATCATATATTTCATAAAAATCTCTTGAAATAACTAACTTCTTTCACAAACATCACATTTTGCAAAAATCATCAGAATTCAGCAACAATAGAAAAATCATAGAACATAATCACAATAATTCCGTGACAGAAAAACCATGTCCAACAACACAATACTATAATAAAACTAGATCATCAAATTAGAAAAGTTCAAACAAACTTCTAAATCAAAAAGATCTTCAATCCATCTAACTAGTCACCCAAATAATTCTCTATCCCTAAACAGATAAAATCACCAGTTCGCCAAACAAATAATACTCCATTATATGTTCATCACAGAGTTCTTCTCCTTGAAAAATTGAATAACAATGTATATCCAAACAATTATAGACGTAAAGCCAAACACTTATAAATGTAAAGCCTACTCACAACGTGGTCCTAAGGGATTGAAGAGACCAAAACCGAAGTGCAAAATTAACGGGTGAGGAGGATCGATGTAGAATGAAATGAGTAGTCACAGGATTTGGACCGGGCAGCGGAAAGTTGCGGCTGCAACAACAGCAGCATCCATTTCTTATTGCAACGTCAATGATCATAGCACCCAGAGAAACTATTGGATTCAAATTGAATGGAAGACAACAAGAAAGAGTGCTGGAAAATCCAAGGTAAAGCAGAGGTTCAATAAAATCAGAATGGCAGGATACGAAAGTGAAATAGATTCAAGGGAAAATAGCGAACCAGAACGGCAACAACGGCAGCGGACAGCTCGACAGCAGCAAGGAGGTACGGCGGCAAGGTGGCAGCGCTGCTTCTTCTCCCTCACGAACTCGCCTCCTTCTCCCTCCTCTGTTTGCGGCTCACGGCGGCGGCAACAGCTTTATCAACGGCGACGCAGCAGTGGTGAGGGAACGGTGGTCTCCGACGGCATGCTAGGCAGCAACCAGGCGTGACAGAGCTGGTGGCGTCCTCTCCTCCATCGCATTTCCCGCGGCGGCAGCTCTCTGCCTCAACATCTCACTCTCTCCCCTCTTCGTCAGCGCCGTCGGCGACACGTGGGATGGCGGCTCCACGGCGGTGAGGCGCGACGCCGGCATGCTCCAAGGCGACGGCAGTGACGGTGGACAGCCTCCCTCTCTTCTCTTCTCCGTTCCCTCACTCTCCCCTTTCTCTTTTCTTTACTTCCGTTACTTCTCCCTCTTTCTCTGAATTGTGTGTGTGTATGTATGTAAGAGAGAGGGTGTGAGATTTATTTTGAGATTAGGGTTAGGGTTTTGTTTGGGAAAAAGGAGAGTAAGGGTATTGTAGGGATTTTACATATTTGATGTAAATCGAAAACTTCTGGGATAAAATTGAAACAAAATAAAACTTAGGGGTATTTTTAAAACTTTTGTCAAACTTCAGGGACAAAAAATATACTTTACCCAATAAATAAAGTCAATAATCTGTATAGGTAGTAAATCGGATCAAACTAATTCGATTTACTATGTATGTGTTGTTTAGTAGTAAATCGAATCAAACATAAAGATGTTCATGACAGGGCGTACAACAGAAATTGGCGTAGAACTCCAAACTATTTATTCATGTAAATTTTTCGAAGAGTCGTATGTAACATGCTTTATAAATTGACCAAATAGTAAAGTAGTAAGAGTCTTATATAACATGTATTAGTAAAAAAAAATATAGAATTTGAATATTTTT
>NC_029791.2:22789411-22810881 GCF_000816755.2 Arachis ipaensis | reverse complement strand
ATTTTTTATAATTATAATTATTATGACACTTTTAATGTATATATTTATTGTATTTAATCAATAATTTATTTTTCAAATGAATTATAATATTAAATTAGAGTTTTTCTTTTTAATCTTTTAATTCTCTTTATTAAAGATGATTGGTTGATTCTCTTATGTTGTCATGTGTTTAGAAGTACTAATGTGGTATCATTAGAAAAAATAAGATGACTAATGCTCATGATATAAAAAATTGGTATCAACTTTTATAGATTACTAGAATGAGACCCGCGCGATGCGCAGGACGATAAATTAATGATAGTATATAATAAATATTAAAAATTGTTATGTTTTGTAGAAATAAATTAAATATGTGTAAATTGAAGTTAAATTTAAAAGGTGTTTTATTTTAAATAATTTGTAGTACAAAAGATTTGGATGTTGGAGTTGTACAAAGTAACATTTTTATTTGGTGGTTTGATTTTTTGCATTTGTTTTAGTTGGACTTAGTCATCTTATGTGGCGCTCGTCCTCCTTTTTTTTTTGTTGGTAGTTAGAGTTGGTGCTTTCTTCTTTTTGTGGTAGGTTCTTATGAAGACATGTTCTTTATGAATTGTTGAGTTTGATGCACTTTCTATTGTGTTATTTGGTTCCATCTTTGTATGTATGTTCTTCTTTTTGTTGATCTAAAACCTTTAATTGAATTTTGAATCTAAAATAAGTATTGGGCTAACAACTAATAATTTGATAGATGAGATTATGAAAAGTATATAGAGTTACCTTATTGTTGGATATTGTAGTATTTGATTACATGTGCCACAAATGTAGTTGTTTCTTTTTTTATATATACTTTCTTCTAATGCTTTTTACATTTAACACAGTTCCATCCTAATTTGTCATCAATTTCGTTTATAGTTGCTAAAATTGTGAAGATCTTTTTCTATTTCAATATTCAATTTATGTTATCATTAGGTATATGGTATTTAAGTAAGTATGAATGTATGATGTATGTTGTGATTTTTTTTGTCATACCTGATCATCAGATTCTCATTGCATGGCTATTAGATCTAATCGTTCTGCTCTGAAAGAATGATGCTCTATTGAGTAAGTTTGAGATGTGCAGTTCGAAAATAAATTTTTTGTGCTAAATTTGATGTTATGTGAAGGAATAGTGATAAGAGACTTATATATATAGTTTAAATGGTATGGAATTTAAATACTTATAATGTAAAATTTATTATGATTAATAATATTATTATGACATTTGTAATAGGGATGTTTATTACCTTTAGTGAGTTATTTATAAAAATTAATAAATTAATTGTTACGGTTATAAATTTATTGTATTATTTATAACGGTAAGATATAATAAATATAGGAATATGAATTCAATGTATTTGGAGGTTACAAATTTATTAGATTCTATTTTTTAGTTTTTTATTTGTATATTTTATTTTTTTGCTTATTTGAAAATAATAGTTGATTTGGTAAGAATTGAGTGGTTGATTCTAAAGTTGTGCCAAATAATAATTATTCTAAAGTTGGCAATGCAATTGACGTAGTCAATGGCCTAAACTTATGGAGTTGCGGTCAACATAATTATTGTAATAATTATATATTTAGATTTGTATCCATGCATGATGCATCTTATATGTACAAATATACGCAACAAAATCTAAAAGTTAAACATTTTTAGTAAAAAAAAAGAAAATAGTTAATTAGTGTTTTGAGGTAAACATGCATGCATGTTATATCTTATATACTACAAATGTATCTAATATGAAAATGCATGTCTAATATCATATATTTTTTGGTTTTGTTTTGATACTCTTTTAATAAATTTATTTTTTTTAAAAATAAAATATAATTTTCATTTTTTAAACTTTTAATTTATAAATTAATTGTTGCGGTTATAAATTTATTGTATTGTTTATAATAGTAAGATATAATAAATATAGGAATATGAATTCAATGTATTTGGAGGTTACAAATTGATTGGATTCTATTTTTTAGCTTTTTATTTGTATATTTTATTTTTTTGCTGATTTGAAAATAGTAGTTGATTTGGCAAGAATTGAGTGGTTGATTCTAAAGTTGTGCCAAGTAAGCAATATTGCTGACATGACATTAGTAGGAGGAAAGAAATGTCTCAAAAGTAATGTGGTGCATGCTTATGTATCTACTTTTATATATTAAGGTCAGATAATCTAATTTTAATGGCCACATCAGTATTATGCTCATTAAAACAGATTTCGATAAAGGAATAAACACGCTTCTTTAATTTTAAAATTTTTCAAAATAATTTTGTTGTTGTCAATTATCTTTCATCACGTATCAATTTAGTAATTAACTCACAAATTTTATGTTGGGCTTGTTTCTCTCTTTTGTGAGGTCCAAGTCCAATTTTTGGAAGTATCTCCTTGCACCCTTTATCACTATGCTAATAAGATTTTTTTGGGATATTTGAGAGTGAGAGAGAGCAACCACAAATGTGAAAGATAAGAAAAAAATAAAATTTTTGTTTTTGTGCAGAACAACAATTTCTCATTCATTCACGGTTGGATCGGCCTAATCTTTGGACTAAAAATTTGCCTCATCTTGTTCTTCATTTTGGATAGTGGAGATGTTGATTGAAGGTCTATAGTGGGAGAAATTGGCTTTGCATATCAGCTCTGATTTTATGTAGTTTTTATCTTCTTGTCACTCATTTGTAAGCTTTGATACTTTGGTGTTTTGGCTAATTATATACACGATTTGTGCTTTATTTGATACTCTTTTATACCTCATATTTGATTATAGTGGAGCTATTTTATTGGTCTAGATGACTCGTGGTTTTAACCTCTCACATTGAGGGAGTTTTCCACGTTAAAATCTTAGCGTGTTCTTGTTATTACTTTATTTGATATATTTACTTGCTCATAGTTACTGCCATATTGTGTTGTGATTATTTTTATATTATTCTTGTATTGGATATTTGTGTTTCTTTCGCTACTGAGCTCTTTCATACTTGTATCAGAGTTTGTTGGTATTTTTCTGGACTTGTTATTCTTTGAACAATGAAAGCTAATACTAATACTAATAGGATGATCACTTTTAATGGTCCTAATTATGATTTCTGGAAGTCAAATATGAAAGATTTATTTTATGTCAAAAATTTTCATCAACCATTTTTTGGTACTGAGAAGTCTAATGATAAATTTAATGATGAGTATGCTTTGTTGTATAGATAAGTATGTGGATATATTAGGAAGTGGTTGACGATAATGTATTGAACCATGTTATTGGAGAGACACAAGCTCAGACCCTTTGGATTAAACTTTAACAGTTGTATGGTCAAAAAACTGGAAATAACAAGATGTTTTTTATTAAGCAGTTATTGATTTCAAAATATACAGATGGAATATCAATGACAGCTCACTTGAATAACTTTCAAGAAATAATGAATCAGTTATCTTCCATGGGTATAAAGTTTGATGAAAAGGTTTAAGAATTGTTACTTCTTGATTCCTTACCAAATTCGTGAAAAATTCTCAAAAATTTATTGTTTGATTCTGCTCCTGATGGTACAATTTCCATGGATCTAGTCAAGAGTAGTGTTTTAAATGAAGAAATGAGAAGAAAATCATAAGGTGCATCAGTTACATATTTAGATGTTCTGGCTTCTGAGTTTATGGAGAGAAACAAAAGTCAAGATTCTAAAAGTAGAGATCAAAGTAAAAGCAAGTTTCGATAAAGGTATACAAATATTAAGTGTCATCATTGTGGTCAAAATGGGCATGTGAATTTTTTTTTTGCAATTAAAAAAGGAGAAAGACAAGAGCATAATAAAGATGATGATGATAATAAACAAGACAAAGTCAATGTAACCCATGATGATTTTTTTCTTGTTGAGGAGTTTGAATTTGTTAACCTTGTTGATAATAGTACTAGTTAAGTGATTGATATTGATGTTTTTATTCATGTTACATATAAGAAAAATTTGTTTACGTCTTATACTCCTGGTGATTTTGTTGATGTGAAAATAGCTCATCAAGGTGTTACAAAATGTGCCAGTATTGAACAAGTTTGCATAGAAAGCTCAAATGGTACCAATTTGATTTTGAAGCGTGTGAAGAATATTTCAGATGTAATACCCTAATATACAAATCCTTATGCTCGAGTCATAAGTCAATGATAATAAAGTGGTACGACTCTCAAGGTGGATTTTTAATACATAAATATAAGTATAATTGAAGGAATATTAATCGAGAAGCCTGAAAAGAGTAAAAATAAAATCGCGAAGTCGTATCACTCACGTAATGACCACTAAGAGATAAAGCGTGAAGTCGAAAAGCGAGATAAGGATAAAGACATAAAGGAGATTAAGGGATGGACAACATATAGGTATATATAACATAAGTAAATAGCCACTAGTCGCGACCCGCAAAATTTACGCCGGCTAGGGTACAATATGAAAGTAGCTGACAACAGAAACTCCTAATCTCTCCCAAAAGAAACATAAGAGCCTCTATAGGCAAGTTCAAAAGAGTTCAATACATAATATAAGCTTTTCAAAGTAAAGGTGGAGAGATTCTAAGCAAAAATATAAAGTAGAGAATATAAAGATCTTCGCCATCTCTCAGATGAACCACAGCTCACTTCTGAGCACCTAGACCTGTATCTGAAAAACAAGAGATATATACGAAATGAGAACTCCCGACCCATGGGTTCCCAGTACGGTAAAAGTGCCAAATAAATACAATGCATTGTAATAAAAACTCACTAAGCATCCTAATACTTCCTTTCACCAAATATTCATCCTATCTTGCTAATCCATAAATAGGCAACTGTCATAAGGGAATGCTAAATCTAGTTCATCTTCCTCATACTTCTCAACTCTCTAACCTTCCAACGAATCAGAATCAGAATCACAAAACAAAACCATCACCAATTATTCTGTCTCAGCAATTCTATATCAATACATCATATCCTCACCTGGAGCAGGTGAAATCACTTCACTGCATCTATCCAGGGAGCCCAAATTACCTCATTCAATAATCATCATCATTATTCAATTACATCCTTAACTCATCTCATCCAGAACAACCCCCAGCGTCCACCGACACTCGCATGAGGGACCTTTCAGTTGTACAAACACAAGCAATACAGACAAGTAATACACAATTAAAGTGCAAGTAGAACAAGTAGCACATAATCAGGTAACATAGCATATATGATATAACAATCCAAAGCAAATAGGCAAACCCAAACAAATCAAACTTATGCAAATGATGTATGCATGCCCTATGGCTGATGATATCATATGTCGGTTATATAGCCAACCTGACATGTCCTGGTAGCTAACCAAGGACAGAAACACCCATCGCGGAGCAGGTAGGTTTGAGCGACAACCCACTTGCTACTACCCGCTCAACCCAGAGCCAGTGGAATAACCACTACTGCGGCTACTACCTAGGCGGGTGTTTAAAAGCTTAACCTAGAGCGAGTGGAATCACCACTACTGCCGCTACTACTCAGGCGACACAATCTCTAACCTGGAGCAAGTGGGACGAACCATAACCCTTGCTACTACCCAGGTATCTCAAGCATTGGCCCGGAGCAAGAGAGACGAACCACAACCCTTGCTACTGCCCAGATATCTCAAACATATATTCATTCAATCTCAATTCATATTATCAGTCTTCATTGTTACCAAATCTCACACATTAACCTGGAGCAAACGGGACGAACCGCCACCCTTACTACTACTCAAGTATCTCAAATACACATTTATTCATCATCACCCTTCATTATTATCAATTCTCAGACAATGACCCGGAGCAAGCGGTACGAACCACGACCCTTGCTACTACCCAGGTATCACAATATACACATTTATTCAAAAGTCCATAATTAAGCTCATTTATCATAATCTTTCATACCATCTCATACCCAGAGCAAGTGGACAACGCCACTGCCTACTACCTGGGGCACACATCACATTCAACATGTTCCATCATTATTCCCTTACCGCATTTAGTCATTAATCATATACATATACATATACATACTCAACCATAATTCAATTCTTATCACAGCCCTCCGGCTCATACTGTACATGATACTTTCACATTCATCCTTAGCGACTCATACAGTTATCATTACTCATCATTCATCATTGGTTCTCACTTTACTTCATCCACAAGTTACCACATGTCCTAGCTTCTTTTTATTACTAGGCATGCTATAAAAATTTAGGGCTTAAATGATGAAAGTGGAGGCTTAGAAGTATGAAATTCGGTTTTAGAAACTCAAAAATCAACTTTTGATGAAAACAGGGTCATGTGTGCGCATCGCCCACGTGCACGCGTGGAATGCAGTAAACACAGTACGCATCCCTCCACGCGCATGCATGGATGGGAGAAAAGTCCAGTGACACCTACGCGTTAGCCACGCGTACGCGTGGGTACGTTTTGTGCCCCAGGCACAAAAGTGGCACAAATCAAGCACAACTCTCTGGAATTTTAGCTGGGCAACTGTTTTAGTTCATCAACGCGTGGGTAGTGAAACTTTGAAAATGACGCGTGCGCGTCGGCCACGCATACGCGTGGGAGTGCATTCTGCTAAAAATTTTACTACGTTAAAAAGCTGCAGAATTCACATTTTTAAACCACAAACTTCCAACGCACATAACTTCTTCTACAAAATTCCTTTTTCAACTATTTTTGAACCATTGGAAAGACCTTTGAATAAAATTTCATAAAAATCCATTTTTGAAGGATTCTAGACTCTGTGGACCGAGTTACGGACCGCCAAAGTTGGTCAAAAATTGGTTTTTATCCAAACATAGATGATGCACCACTATTTCGTGGTACTTTTGGTACTTAACTGAGTGGATTTTATCCACTAAACTCACACTTATTCATATAATTTGCATGTTTTACATTTTCCTTTCTAATTTTATGCTATGATTGAAAACATGCTTCTTTGGCCTTAAATTTGCTATTTTTAATCCCTTCTTATTACCATTCGATGCTGTGATATGTGTGTTAAGTGATTTCAGGGTTTACAGGGCAGGAATGGCTTAGAGGATGGAAAGAAAGCATGCAAAAGTGGAAGGAATACAAGAAATTGAAGAAATTGCTGAGCTGTCAAGCTTGACCTCGTTGTACTAAATCAACCATAACTTGAGCTACAGAGGTCCAAATGAGACGGTTCTAGTTGTGTTGGAAAGCTAACATCCGAGGCATCGAAATTATATATAACAAATTTCCTTCGGCAAGTGTACCAAATTTGTAGTCAAGTAAAAACTCACAATAGAGTGAGGTCGAATCCCACAAGGATTGATTGATCAAGCAACTTTAATTAGAGGAATGTTCTAGTTGAGCGAATCAGAAAATGGAGTTGAGAATTGCAGAAATTTAAATGGCGGGAAAGTAAATGGCAGAAAGTAAATTGTAGAATCTTAAATGGGAATGGGAGAATTGCTCATAAATGTAAATGACAGAAATTAAAGAGAATAGGTAAGATCAGAAATGGGGAGTTCATTGGGCTTAGGAGATGTTGCATTCTCCGGATCAATTTTATTTACATCTCTTCCTCAATCAATGTACTCATTGATCTCCTTGGCAATCTTAAGTGATTGAATTACAATTTCTTGTAATTCAATCTCTCAAATCTTGATCAATAGCCAATTCCTTGGTCAATTGCTCATGAGAAGAGATGAAGTATGGTCACTGATTATACCACATGCATTTCCCAAATCAAGCATTGAGAGGATTATAGTCACGTATCCATCCAAACCCAATTTGGTCCAGCATGAGAAAGCATTTCTAGCTTCATCTCTTCATTCCTCTTCCAAGGTTCAGAAGAGATCCAAGTATGAATAGTTTCTTTTCCAAGATAACTACCCAATTGGATGAAGATCGAAAGCTTTCAAGTAAAATCAAGAGAAAAGATAGAAGAAGAATAATGAAAATTAGTATTGATCCATCAAATTACAACAGAGCTCCCTAACCCAATGAAAGTGGTTTAGTTGTTCATAGCTCTGGAAAATGAAAACAAAGATGGAGAATACATGATGAAAACTAGAAGAGAAAAGAAAGTAAAATACAGGAAGTGGTTCTATGCTATTTTCCAACTTCCCGGAACTCTCTAAAATAATTCAAAGCTACTCCTATATATACTACTCTTCTCATCTTCTAGTTGGCTCTTCAAGTCTTGGGCCTTTGGATCTTGAGTTTGAAGCAGTTCTCTTCTTCATTTGGGCTTGGCTTTACTTGCAGAGAGAAAGTGTAAAGTGGGTAGAGATTTTAGCTAAGGACGTTAGGGGTGTTAACGTTTAGTGAAAATATGAGTTCGGGAACGTTATTGACAATCAACTTTCTTACTAACGTTCCTAAGTAAAAGCCACGTTAACCTCAACGTTTGTGGCATAAACGTTGCCACTAACGTTGTCTCTAGGTCCTTCGCACACGTTATTGGGACTCAACTTTCCCAATAACGTTGAAAAGCCCCCTTGCTCCTACGTTAAAACCCACGTTAACTTAGTTAACGTGGCTCTTTAACGTGGGCTTGCCATCCTTCGAGAACGTTAGTGATACTCAACATTGTCACTAACGTTCCAATATGCCCCCATGCCTCACGTTAGAGCCCACGTTAACTTAGTTAACGTGGCTCTTTAACGTGGCATTGCTTAGCCATCCCAACATTAGTGACAATGTTGAGTGTCACTAACGTTGGCTCATCTTTTACTCATCCACGTTAGCTTCCACGTTAACTAAGTTAACGTGGGAGTTAACGTGGCTCATAGTGGCTTGTGTGGCTCCTTCCAACGTTAGTGACAATGTTGAGTGTCACTAACGTTGGCCCTCACCTTCTTCTCTCACGTTAGCCTCCACGTTAACTAAGTTAACGTGGAAGTTAATGTGGCTCCTTGGGGTTGTGTGGTTGCTTCCAACGTTAGTAACAATGTTGGGTGTCACTAACGTTGTCGACCACCCTTGCCTTTTCATGTTAGCTCCCACGTTAACCAAGTTAACGTGGGAGTTAACGTGGCATTGTGCACTTAGGGCAACGTTAGTGACAATGTTGAATGTCACTAACATTTGCTTCCTTTCCCCCTTTTAACGTTAGAGGCCACGTTAACTAAGTTAACGTGGACTCGAACGTGGCCACTTGTGAGCATTGGCCAACGTTAGTGAGAATGTTAAGTGTCACTAACGTTGGCCCAAATTCCCTTCTTCACATTAGAGTTCACGTTAACTTAGTTAACGTGACTCTTAACGTGGGTAATGATGGCTTTGAGAGCGTTATTGGTAGTCACTTTTCTCATTAACTTTGCAAGTTACCTCCCATTCCTTGCTTCCTTTGGTCCTGAAATCAGGCAATAGAGTGCATCAAAGTTCTAGTCCAAGTCATGGGTAATGCAGCATATAATTTGTCACTAAACTCATGCAAAATCCTCATGAACTCATGTAAAATGCACAATGTATGCTTGAATCCAGGTGTAAGTGAATATCTACCCAAAACTAGCTTATTTCCTAAGAAAATGCATGAAATTACCCTAAAAATAGTAAAGAAAAGGTCAGTGAAACTGGCCAAAATGCCCTGGCATCAGCACGCGTGGATCACGCATACGCGTGACCTTGCGAAAGTTCAATCGACGCGTACGCATGGGCAACGCGTACGCGTGATAGAGCCACGTGCTGGACGTATCAGAAAACGCTGGGGACGATTTTTGGGTTGTTTTTGGCCCAATTTCAAGCCCGAAAAACACATATTAGAGGTTGCAGAGTGGGGAATCATTCATTCATTCAACTTTCATTCACATAATTTTAGGTTTTATATGTAGTTTCTAGAAAGAGAGGCTCTCTCCTCTCTCTAGGTTTTAGGATTTTAGGTTTAGATTTTCTTAATTTTAGATTCTACTTTGCTTCAATTTAGTTTTCTTCTACTCTTATGTGTTCTAGTCCTTTAGTTTAGCTATTTCTCTTGTTGATTTATTTATTCCCTAATTTGGTTTATGAACTCCATGTTAGATTTGATTTTCTTATTAATGCAATTTGAGGTTTTTCATATTTATGATTGCTTTCTTCTATTTGTGTTATTGATGCTTACAATTGATTGTTTGCATTTTATTGTCTCTTATTGTTTTTTTATACTTTTATGTTGTGCCTTCCAAGTGTTTGATAAAATGCTTGGTTGGGTTTTAATTTAGATTTCTCTCCTTTTGGCCTTGGTTGAGTAATTGGAGACTCTTGAGTTATCAAACTCCTTTGTTGATTGATAATTGAGAAGTTGCTAGTTGATTTGGATCCCTCTAAAGCTAGTCTTTCCTTAGGAGTTGACTAGGACTTGAGGAATCAAATTGATTCATCCACTTGACTTTCTTTCATAGTTAGAGGTTAACTAAGTGGAAGCAACGAACAATTCTCATAACAATTGATAAGGATAACTAGGATAGGACGTCTAGTTCTCATACCTTGCCAAGAGTTTTCTTAGTTATTAATTTACTTTCTTACCATTTTATTTCCTTGTTCCTTATTTTAAAAACCCAAAAAGATACTATCTCATAACCAATAGTAACATACTTCCCTGCAATTCCTTGAGAGATGACCCGAGGTTTAAATACTTCGGTCTAATTTTATTGGGTTTGTTTTAGTGACAACCAAATTTTTGTATGAAATGATTCTTTGTTGGTTTAGAAACTATACTAGCAACGAGAATTTATTGTGAACTCTTTACTATCAAAAATTCGTTCATTAAAATGGCGCCGTTGTCGGGGAGTTGCAAATGTGTGCCTTATTATTGGTTATTGTGAATATTATGAATAATTTTGCTTTTTCGTTTCTTTGTTAGTGTTTTTAGTTTTAGGAGTTTATCTTCGTTAATTTTTATTAGTTTTTATTTCTCTTGCTACTATGAATTCTCACCCCTTTGGCTATGATTTTGATTACAATCATATTGTAAGAAAAAGAGATTACAATGGAAGCTTGGATCAAGGATGGGACAATCAAAGATGGGAGGAGCCACAAGGATTTGATCAACCCTCTTGGCAACAACCACCTCCAAGTTACTATCAACAACCATTCTATGATGCGTACCAAGATAATGGTTATGGTGGACCTCTTCGTGACAATCAACACCCACCACAAAATACCTATGAACCCCCTCCTCAACATAGCTTTGAACCACCATACTCACAAGCCCCCTACTACCAAACACTCTCATATGATCCTAACCCATATTCACCATATCAACCACCCTATGAGCCGTATGAACCATATATAGAACTACCCCAATTCTAACCCAATTACTCCCAAGAACCACCACTTCCATATACACCATGTCCATATCCATCAATTTAAGAGCCATATTATCCTAATTATGTTATCCAAGAGGAACAAGAGTCAAAGGATTGTCTCAAGGAGACACTGGATCAATTTCAAGCAACCCTTCATCAATTAGAGCAAGTGGAAATCCAGAGAGTACACGAAGCTCTCATGGCTAAAGCATCTCAACCTTAGAACAAGGAATTGAAGTGTATTGTGCAACAAGTAAAAAAGATGGAGAGTGTTGAACCACCACACCCTTATTATGATGAACTACCCTCATATCATGAACTTTTCCTCCTAAATAATGAACCCTCATATCCACCCCAATCTCCAATGAATGACACTCTAAGTGTTCTTCTTCAAGGGCAAAGAAAGATGCAAAGGATGACACAAGAGTTCATAGCTACCTTGACCGAGGTAGTAGGTAATTTAGCCTCTCTGCGCTTCGATACTCAAAGCACACCCATGGCTACATGTGGAGAATTATTAGAAGAGCATAGCATGAAGGAGACACTAGAAAATCTGGTGGACAACAAGGAACATTACTTTGTATTGGAACAAGTGGAGGAATCCGTAATAGTTGAAGAGGAAGAAGTGGTTGAAGACTTAGGAGACACTGAACCTCCATGGGAATCTAGAGTTGTAGAGTATTCCTCCAAGAAGATTGAAATTAATGTTAAGGAGGCCAGTGCACAACCTCTATGGCATGTTCCTTATGAAAACTTGGATGGGATAGAACAAGAAGCAAGTTCCCTTGGTGATGAGGATCATGAATCAAGTCCTCCTAGTGGTGAATCTACATCCGCAAATGAACTCCTTGAATATGAAGACCCTTCCCTGATTGAGTCTGAAAATGATGTGGAAGCGGAAGTCCTTCGGAAAGGGTGGACGGGATTTGAGTACGATTTGTCAAGAACGTTGGAGACTTCTCTACCTAGGTGGCCATCTACTCCTTCATTTGAGTGGGTAAGACTTATCTCTATTTGCTTTACTGTCCCACTTGAATATGGTATTCTTGAAACGGATGGCCAACTTAGGAGGCTTTATGGCAGTAAGCGTAAGAGAAGAATGTTTAGTAGTTGGAGTTACAAATCAAGGCTCATCAAGGTTGATACTTTAAGAACTAGATGCAAGGGTGTAACTGGTGATCATTTGGTTGGATCTAAGAGAAGAGTTTGGTATCGCATAGAGAATTCAGACTGCTTGCCACCCGGTTGGGACAATGGTGACCCACTTCAAGACGGGTGTAGAAACAAGATTTGGGATCCGGGCATATAAGAGGATCAATTTTGGGAGCTCAAAGCTTATAGAGAACTTCAACAAGGCTTGGTGGATTTATTTGGAGATGATGAAGCTTATTGGAAGTCCAAGCGTTGGTGGAAGTTTCAAGACGAGTTCAAGCACAAGCCACCATGACAAGGAGCTCACAGAATGTCCAACTTAAGGACAATAACTAAAAGTGCTAGGTGGGAGACAACCCACCATGGTATGATGTTTCATTTTTATTCTTAGTTTTATTTTTTTTTATTTTTATCAGTGTTAATTCATAAATTCTGCATTATCATCTGCATTCTGCATAAAAAAAATTTTGCACTCGACACGTAAGTGTTAATGACGCGCACACGTCATGTGTTAGTGCGTAATATTGAGAAAATGGATAGAGAGTTGTGCTGGAACGACGTGGGAGGGGTGCCTGGCGCACAAGCCAACCCACGCGTACGCGTGCTGCACGCGTATGCGTCCTCTGCATTTTTGCCAATCCACGCGTAAGCATCCCTGACGCGTACGCGTGGGATTGTCAATCGGCGTGAATGAGTGCTTGAACAGAGAGTTGTGATGCCATGGTGCTGGAGCCGCACGGGTTCTCATGCGTACGCGTGACCGACGCTCGCGCGTCATTGTTCATTTTCGGCAACCCACGCGTACGCGTGGGCAACACGTACGCGTCGCATGGCTAATGCGGTTTTCACGCGCACCCGTGACTTGCGCGTGAGCGTCGCGTCCCGTTTCTCATTCCCCTCTCCTTTCTTCTCTCCTTTCTCCTTCTTTCTTCCTCCTTTCTTACTTACTTCTTCTTCCTTTCTTTAACTTCTCATCCTTATTCTCTTTCATTCTCTTTTATTTCATTCATATTTTTTATTCATTGCATTTTAACTTTGTGCATGTTTATATTTTCTTTTCTAAGTTCATTATATTTTCGTTGGTGTTAAATGTTCTTATTCAACTGTTGTATCTTTTCTTGTATTATTTTGGTGCATCTTGACTTGTTTTAAATTGTTGGGTATTATTATTCATAGGTCAATGCTAAATTTTTCTGACACTTGTATTACATTTGCATTGATATGCACTTATACTGTCTTTCATGACCCACTACCTCTTCCCCATTGTTGCAATTTTTGCACTATTAATATGCCAGTTGCTTCTACTGTCTTCTCACTTGCATGTTGTAGCTACCATATAATTGAGACCCTCATTATTTGGTATTAACTCAACCATATTTTATTTGTTTTCTATCTTTATTTTTTGGGTTACTTTTCTTCCCTTTTCTTTTCTTTCAGGATGGCCATCAAGAAGGGAAACGGAAAAACTTTTACATGGAGCGACAGACAAGTCCATCTGCACAATCTTTGGAGAAAAGCATTAGTTGTAGCAGCCCGTCCACTTGCACATCTTAGCATGCACCGAGGACGGTGCAATCTTTAAGTGTGGGGAGGTCGATACCGACTTCCGTGGGTTAGTTATTTTCTATTCCAACACTAATGTTTAATTTTTCTTGTTAAATTAGTTGTTGCATTTGCATGTTTGATTGCATGTTTGCTTGATTTTTTGCATGTTCTTCTACCACTACTTGGTTGGAGTGATAAGTTCTTTTTCAAGACCCTTTTTATAGTGTTTCACTAATTTGAATTAAAATTTGTGTTAAACTTGTTTGAAGATTGTCATTTGGAACATGGTTTATAGCTAAGAACACACAACCTGTGAGATTTGAGCTTAATTATATGGTTACATTATTTAACCATGATTTTTCTTCTTGTGTGTTTTCTTTTCTATGATTGTAATCTATAGTTTGTTCTATTCTATATGTCCATTATTTAGTGTATTTTCATGCATACATATGATTGAGGCCATCATTTGTTAGTAGCTCACTTATCCCAAATAGCCTACCATTTCAGTTACCTTTGTTTGCCACTTTGAGCCTTTTCATCCCCATTTGTTCTGTATTTTACCACATCACTAGCCTTAAGCAGAAAAATAATTAATTACCCCAATTAAATCTTTGGTTAGCTTAAGATAGAAATTATGTATCAACTAAGTGTGGGGAATTGTGGGAACTTGGGTTGATGAAAAAGTATTATGTTCTATTAACAAAAATATTGGAAATTTGAGTGCATACTCATGTGAAACCAGAAAAACCATATGCATTGATATGTTGTGTTTGCTTTCATATTAAAAAAATAAAAAAATATTACAATATAAATAAATAAATAATTAAGGGGACAAATTTATCCCAATGCTAAGTTTAATAAAAGATCAATGCATATGTGGTGAAATTAAAGAAAATTTGGTATATGAGTATGTGAAATATGCAAAAGTGGGAATTTTGGATAGCTAGGCATGAATTTAGAATTACATAGAGTGTGTGTGTGTGTGTGTTAAGTGAGAACTTAGGTTAGTCAAAGATTCATATTATAGCTCACTTGGCCATACATATATCATCACCCTTACTTAGCCCCATTACAACTTTGAAAAGACCTCATGATATTTGCATTGGTATACTAAATATTTGTTGATTGGTTAGATGAAGAACAAAGTTTTAGAAAGCATGACTAGAGAAGAGTAGAGTGATTAACCTTAGACACTTGAGCGATTAGAGTGCATATACACTACCAGTGAGGGTTCAATGCTTGATTCTATGTTCCTGCTTTCATGATATGTCTTCTTACAAGTTTACTTGTCTTTTATTGTATGGTTTGAATTAGTGGAATCTGATTTAATTCTATCTTGGAGAACTTATTTACTTTTAACCAAGTAAATAGAGACATCTTAGCATATAGTTGCATTTACATACATAGGTTGCATCTCATGAGTCTTCCTGTCCCCCACTCATTCCTTTTGTCTCCTTGAGCTTAGCATGAGGACATGCTAATATTTAAGTGTGGGGAGATTTGATGCACCACTATTTCGTGGTATATTTTATACTTAATTGAGTGGATTTTATCCACTAAACTCACACTTATTCATATAATTCGCATGTTTTATATTTTCCTTCCTAATTTTGTGCTATGATTGAAAACATGCTTCTTTGGCCTTAAATTTGCTATGTTTAATCCCTCTTATTACCATTCGATGCCGTGATATGTGTGTTAAGTGATTTTAGGGTTTACAGGGCAGGAATGACTTAGAAGATGGAAAGGAATCATGCAAAAGTGGAAGGAATACAAGAAATTGAAAGAATTGCTGAGCTGTCAAGCCTGACCTCTTCGTACTAAATCGACCATAACTTGAGCTACAGAGATCCAAATGAGACGGCTTTAATTGCGTTGAAAAGCTAACATCCGGGGATTCAAAATGATATATACTTTGCTATAGTTGCCATGCTGTTAAGCGATGCGCACACGTGGATCACGCGTACGCGTGACCTTGCAAAAGTTCAATCGACGCGTACGCATGGGCGACGCGTACACGTGATAGAGCCACGTGCTGGACGTATCAGAAATGCTGGGGGCGATTTTTGGGCTGTTTTTGGCCCAGTTCCAAGACCGAAAAACACAGATTAGAGGCTGCAGAGTGGGGGAATCATTCATTCATTCAACTTTCATTCACATAATTTTAGGTTTTAGATGTACTCTCTAGGTTTTAGGATTTTAGATTTAGCTTTTCTTAATTTTAGATTCTACTTTGCTTCAATTGAGTTTTCTTCTACTCTTATGTATGTGTTCTAGTCCTTTAGTTTAGCTATTTCTCTTGTTGATTTATTTATTCCCCAATTTGGTTTATAAACTCCATGTTAGATTTGATTTTCTTATTAATGCAATTTGAGGTATTTCATATTTATGATTGCTTTCTTCTATTTGTGTTATTGATGCTTACAATTGGTTGTTTGGATTTTTTTGCCTTTTATTGCTTTTCTATGCTTTTATGTTGTGCCTTCCAAGTGTTTGATAAAATGCTTGGTTGAGTTTTAATTTAGATTTCTCTCCTTTTGGCCCTGGTTGAGTAATTAGAGACTATTGAGTTATCAAACTCCTTTGTTGATTGATAATTGAGAAGTTGCTAGTTGATTTGGATCCCTCTAAAGCTAGTCTTTCCTTAGGAGTTGACTAGGACTTGAGAAATCAATTTGATTCATCCACTTGACTTTTCTTCATAGTTAGAGGTTAACTAAGTGGGAGCAACGAACAATTCTCATCACAATTGATAAGGATAACAAGGATAGGACGTCTAGTTCTCATACATTGCCAAGAGTTTTCTTAGTTATTAATTTACTTTCTTACCATTTTATTTCCTTGTTCCTTATTTCAAAAACCAAAAAAGATACTATCTCATAACCAATAGTAACATACTTCCCTGCAATTCCTTGAGAGATGACCCGAGATTTAAATATTTCGGTTTAATTTTATTGGATTTGATTTAGTGACAACCAAATTTTTGTATGAAATGATTCTTTGTTGGTTTAGAAACTATACTAGCAACGAGAACTTATTGTGAATTTTTTACTAGCAAAAATCCGTTCATCAATAGACATCACCAATTTTTCCAATGTTCACAAGCCAAATTCATTCCCACTCATCCAAATGACCACAACCCAATCACATTCACATAATTACCCTCAACTAAAGTCCAACCTACCTCATCTACACAATTTCACCCAAAATCATCAAATTCCACTCTTAAATTCCTCAAACCATATTATTCAATAACCAAACCAATTATTCACATATTCGATGTCTAAAATCCATCCAATCACTCATGTCATCACACAATCCACACGTCAATTTACCTTACTTACCTCTTTTTGGCCTCCGGCCCAAAATGCACGGCCCCCGGCCTAAATTCACAATTTAAATGCATAGTCCACAAAACAATATTCATTATTCAATTCATCAAATCCTCAACACACTATACATACAAATTCACACAATTCTCAATCCAATCATTAGTTTACATTACATATCAACTATGCATATTAGCACCAACCAATCACACAATCCAAACTTAATCCTAGGGGCATCTAGCCTAGGAATTCTCATCACACCACATGGTACTTAAATAAAACTTAAACCGTACCTCTTGTAGCCAAACCAATTGAGCTTCTTCTTTGGAAGTCTCCACCAACCCTTAGCTCCAAGCCTCACCAAAGCTCCACAAGCAACACCAACCTCCCAATTGTGCACCAAAATCACCAAATATACTAACATAACCAATTTCACATATATACATCAACCTAGGGCTCATGAAAATGATAAATCACAAGGGTTTGAGTACTTCTTACCTCAGCCCATATGAAATAGGGTTAGAACCCACTTAGAATCCATGTTAGAGTATCCCTAAACAACCATAATCACAAGATTTCAACACTAACTACCCCAAAAATGTGTAACAGTGGGGAATTTCAAAACTTGGGCAGAGATGAATGGAATAATTACCACAAAATTTAGATAGAATTGTAGAGGACGCGAAGAGCGATGTGTGGTCGCAAACGACTCGTCAATCGGAGTTCCGGAGAGAAAGTTATGGTGATTTGAAGATCAAAGAGAGTTAGGATTTTCTCTCTTCTTCTTCCCTTCTCAATTCAGGGCCCCACACCCTTCCCTTAGGGTGAAATAAGCTGAAATGCTCATAACTAATGTTTATATATGTTGGGTCTTAGTTCTACTTAGGCCCGGTTCACTTATTTTTGTCTGTTGGCCCAATTTTGGGCCAAAACCTTTAAGATTAGCGCTCTAAATCGCACTTTAAATATTTCTACCTTCCCTAATTATAATTCCTCATTTCTTAACCTTATTTACTTATAATCAATTTTCTTAGACGCAATACCAGACAGATCTCAGCCGGTACTACCGGCCAAAATTCAACTGCGCGTTTTTACGCGGAAAACTATGTTTTCCCACTCAAAAAAATTCACTGAATCCAAATATCATATTTAAATTATCAAATTCCGATTGCTCAATTTTTTGAACCATATTCGCTCATATCTAATTTATTATTTAATTAATTACGGTTTGACCGGGTTTTACATTCTACCCCCCTAATAGAAATTTTTGCCCTCGAAAATTCCATCCGTCTCCACGAGTACGTGAGCATAGTCTGCCTTTATATCCAACGCATAGTAGTTCCAAGGTCTTTTTACATTGTGCACTTTAGCTGCCACGCTCTGATTCCTTTATCTCTGAGGATCTCGGTCATTCGTCCAACGCCGACCAACAACCTTGTTCATTACTTTCGTCATCTCATCAACTCACATCTTATTAAATCTCAAACCATGTTATGAATAATATCACCCTCATCATTAATCATAGTCATCATCCCACATCACTATAATCAACCAAAGATCATCACCATACCTTAATCATACTCCATCACTATCTTCTCTCTCTATCAAGCTAATTACCACTAATCACAGCTCAACTCCAAGCATAACCTCCAGACTTACTTTCTTATTCCCAAACCCTCGAGTTTCTATATAATTTGCTGTTTTAAAGTCTTTGACAAATTAATCAAAACTCTCTTCTTTTCATAAAAGTCAAACGAGTTTGAGATGACAAGTTAACAAAATCATAAGAATCTGATTTTCTTTAATAATCCATAAAAGCATTCGAAACACATCTCTTTTGTTAAAGTTACTCAAATCAAGGATCATTCTCAAAATCATAACCAACACTCTCTCAAATTCTTGGAAAATTTCAACAGTACCTCCCTTAAAATTTGGAGTTTACCACCCGTGATGGATTCCCTCAAACCAATCTCAGTACAACATCAGCATTTCAATTTAATGGTTCTCAAATTCGTCTTTCAAAACCAATCATTATAAATCTCTATCTAACCCAAGGTCACCATGACCAAATATCATAGTACTCATCTCTCAAACACGGCGACTTGCACTTACTCATCATTTAAATCTAATTACGCATCAACGATCACTTCCTCAAGTACTAACCAGAACTTAACTTGTCCGACAATTCAAATCAACGTTTCCAAATCCATCATTTACGACAATTCCTTATCTATTTAAATCAAAGGAACTAAAAGTCACGGGTTCTATCCGTTTCACCAAAAATCCAGAAATCAACCAACTAAATAACTAACACAACATATCATTCTCAACAGAAAATCATTTACGTCACAGGCATTTATTATAAAATCATGCACTATCCTTTAAGCCTGGTTATTGTAATGACCTCAATCTTACTGTCGCAATTGGCCCGCATCATGACTCCCTCCTTGGTGGCAATTTCTTGATACATGCCCTGGTAACCCGCACTTGTAACATACACCTAACCCCAATCAGCACGGCCTATTTGGGTGATTACTTCCACATCTCTGACAGCTCGAAACATCTGAAGCAGCCACTGCCTGTTTTTCTTTACCGTTCCTTTGGGACTCCTCACTCGTCGCAAATTTATTCCGTCATTGGAAAAAGTGTTGTGTGTATTCTCTCTCCTTAAACTCTCGACCCCTTGGTGCGAATCCTTGGTTGTGCTCGCTATGACTTCATTTCTCTGCAGCCATCTCTTTCACACACTCTTCAACAATTCTGCTCTTATTCACCAACTCTGAGAAAGTTCGGATCTCCATTGGTCCCACTGAACTTAAGATATCGCTCCGGAGTCCTCCTTCATACTTAATGCACTTTCACTCCTCGAAGTCTCCCGGAGCTCCCTGACATATGTGGAAAAACTTGAATAGATCCTCAAATTTGTCTGTATACTCAGATACGGACATAGCACCCTGCTTAAGTTACAGTAACTCTAGTTCCTTGGCCGTCCTAGCAGAATTCGGAAAGTACTTTTTATAAAATTTCACCTGGAAGGCATCCCAAGTGATAGGGTCATTGGTATGCGAAATTGTTACTCAGGTTGTGAATTGTTGTTCGAAATTGATTCCCTGGCGATGGCACCAAAAACGGATGCACAGAACCATGGTCTAAACATATCTTCACAACTTCGCATAACTAACCAGCAAGTGCACTGGGTCGTCCAAGTAATAAACCTTACGTGAGTAAGGGTCGATCCCACGGAGATTGTCGGTATGAAGCAAGCTATGGTCACCTTGTAAATCTCAGTCAGACGGATATAAAATAGTTATGGAGTTTTCGAAATTAATTAATAAGTAAACATAGAATAAGGATAGAAACACTTATGTAATTCATTGATGAGAATTTCAGATAAGCGTATAGAGATGCTTTCATTCCTCTGAACCTCTGCTTTCCTGCTGCCTTCATCCAATCAGTCTTACTCCTTTCCATGGCTGGCTTTATACAAGGGCATCACCGTTGTCAGTGGCTACATCCCCTCCTCTTGTGAAAATGGTCCAAGATGCCCTGTCACGGCACGGCTAATCATCTGAGGTTCCCGATCATGCTGGAATAGGATTTACCCTCCTTTTGTGTCTGTCACTACGCCCAGCACTCGCGAGTTTGAAGCTCGTCACAGTCATTCAATCATTGAATCCTACTCGGAATACCACAGACAAGGTTTAGACTTTCCGGATTCTCTTGAATTCCGCCATCATTCTAGCTTACACCACGAAGATTCTGATTAAGAGATCTAAGAGATACTCATTCAGTCGAAGGTAGAACGGAAGTGGTTGTCAGGCACGCGTTCATAGGGAATGATGATGATTGTCATGTTCATCACATTCAGGTCGAAGAGCGAATGAATATCTTAGAAGCGAAATAAGATGAATTGAATAGAAAATAGTAGTACTTTGCATTAATCTTTGAGAAACAGCAGAGCTCCACACCTTAATCTATGGAGTGTAGAAACTCTACCGTATGAAAATACATAAGTGAATATAGAGGGTAAGCATGGCCGAGTGGCCAGTCTCCCATGGAGGTCTAGAGATCTAAAAATGATCAAAAGATATAACTCAGGATGTCTAATACAATAGTAAAAAGTTCTATTTATAATAAACTAGCTACTAGGGTTTACAAAAGTAAGTAATTGATGCATAAAT
>NC_029791.2:22788239-22788947 GCF_000816755.2 Arachis ipaensis | reverse complement strand
TTTTCAGATTGTGACTCAGCTTTGCTAAAGTCCCTAATTAGAGGTGTCCAAGGTTCTTGAGCACACTCTTTTTTTTTGCTTTGGACCTTGACTTTAACCGCCCAGTCTCAAGTTTTCACTTGACACCTTCACGCCACAAGCACATGGTTAGGGACAGCTTGGTTTAGCCGCTTAGACCAGGATTTTATTCCTTTAGGCCCTCCTATCCACTGATGCTCAAAGCCTTGGGATCCTTTTTATTTGCCCTTGCCTTTTGGTTTTAAGGGTTATTGACTTTTTGCTCTTGCCTCTTGGTTTTAAGAGCTTTTGGCTTTTTCTGCTTGCTTTTTCTTTTTCTTTCTATATTTTTTTTTCGCCTTTTTTTTTTGCAAGCTTTGTTCTTTGCTGCTTTTTCTTGCTTCAAGAATCATTTTTATGATTTTTCAGATTATCAAATAACATGTTTCCTAGTCATCATTCTTTCAAGAGCCAACATATTTAATATTCTTAAACAACAACTTCAAAAGACATATGCACTGTTCAAGCGTACATTCAGAAAACAAGAAGCATTGTCACCACATCAGTATAATTAAACTAAGTTCAAGGATAAATTTGAAACTCATGTACTTCTTGTTCTTTTGAATTAAAACAGTTTTCATTTAAGAGAGGTGATGGATTCATAGGACGTTCATAACTTTAAGACAAAGTTACTAACTACTAATGATCATG
>NC_029791.2:22786520-22788226 GCF_000816755.2 Arachis ipaensis | reverse complement strand
TGGGAAATTGATTTTGAATTTTGAAGGTAGGTGGAGTTTATGAGGTAGGTTTATGGGGAAGAGTGGATGGATGTGAGTGGTGAAGAGGTGATGGGGAAGAGAGATTGAGGTGATTGGTGAAGGGTTTTGGTGAAGAGTGTTTATGGGATTGTGTGAAAGATGGGTGAGAAGAAGTGAGTGGAGGTAGGTGGGGATCCTGTGGGGTCCACAGATCCTGAGGTGCTTAAGGATTTACAACCTTGCACCAAATTAGGCATGTAAAATGCCTTTGCACACAACTCTGGGCGTTCAGCGCCAGGTTGGTGCTTGTTCTGGGCGTTCAGCGCCAGTTCTCCTCCAGGGTGCATTTCTGGCGTTCAGCGCCAGAACCATGCTCTATTCTGGCGTTGAACGCCCAAGACATGCTTCTTACTGGCGTTTAAACGCCAGTAAGGTCTTCCTCCAGGGTGTGATTTTTCTTCTGCTGTTTTTGATTCCGTTTTCAATTTTTATATTTATTTTGTGACTCCACATGATCATGAACCTAATAAAACATGAAAAACAATGAAAATTAGATAAATAAACATTGGGTTGCCTCCCAACAAGCGCTTCTTTAATGTCAATAGCTTGACAGTGGGCTCTCATGGAGCCTCACAGATATGCAGAGCTTTGTTGAGACCTCCCAACACCAAACTTAGAGTTTGGATATGGGGGTTTGACACCAAACTTAGAGTTTGGTTGTGGCCTCCCAACACCAAACTTAGAGTTTGACTGTGGGGGCTTTGTTTGACTCTGCTTTGAGAGATGAACCTTTCCATCTCCCATGACTCGAAGATGGAAGCTTTTGTCTTCCCTTTCCCTTTTCTAGAGGATTCTCTGGTCTTAGGCACCATCAATGGTAATGGAAAAACCAAAAGCTTATGCTTTTACCACACCAAACTTAGGATTTTGCTCGCCCTCGAGCAATAGAAGAAAGAATAGATGAAGAAGAAGAAGAAATGGAGGAGAGGGAGAAGGGGTGGTGTTTCGGCCATATAGGGTGGGTTTGGGTGGGAAATTGATTTTGAATTTTGAAGGTAGGTGAAGTTTATGAGGTAGGTTTATGGGGAAGAGTGGATGGATGTGAGTGGTGAAGAGGTGATGGGGAAGAGAGATTGAGGTGATTGGTGAAGGGTTTTGGGGAAGAGTGTTTATGGGATTGTGTGAAAGATGGGTGAGAAGAAGTGAGTGGAGGTAGGTGGGGATCCTGTGGGGTCCACAGATCCTGTGGTGATCCTGTGGGGTCCACAGATCCTGAGGTGCTTAAGGATTTACAACCTTGTACCAAATTACGCATGTAAAATGCCTTTGCACACAACTCTGGGCGTTCAGCGCCAGGTTGGTGCTTGTTCTGGGCGTTGAACGCCCATTTGTAGCCTATTTCTGGCGTTGAACGCCAGAACCATGCTTGTTCTGGGTGTTCAGCGCCAGTTCTCCTCCAGGGTGCATTTCTGGCGTTCAGCGCCAGAACCGTGCTCTGTTCTGGCGTTGAACGCCCAAGACATGCTTCTTACTGGCATTTAAATGCCAGTAAGGTCTTCCTCCAGGGTGTGATTTTTCTTCTGCTGTTTTTGATTCCATTTTCAATTTTTATATTTATTTTGTGACTCCACATGATCATAAACCTAATAAAACATGAAAAACAATGAAAATTAGATAAATAAACATTGGGTTGCCTCCCAACAAGC
>NC_029791.2:22773073-22786341 GCF_000816755.2 Arachis ipaensis | reverse complement strand
TCCTCTACTTGTCCATAAGCCTGTTTTCTTGAATTGTCTGCCATCTCTAATGAGATTTTAGCAGCTTGCACCCCATAGATTCCCAGTTTCTCTATTACAGAGAGGGGCATGAGGTTTATCCCTGAACCAAGGTCACACAGAGCCTTAAAGATCATGGTGCCTATGGTACAAGGTATTATGAACTTTCCAGGATCCTGTTTCTTCTGAGGCAATGTCAGTTGATCCAGATCACTTAGTTCATTGGTGAACAAGGGAGGTTCATCTTCCCAAGTATCAATGCCAAATAATTTGGCATTTGGCTTCATGATTTCACCAAGGAACTTGGCAGCTTGCTCTTCAGTAACATCCTCATTCTCTTCAGAAGAGGAATACTCATCAGAGCTCATGAATGGCATAAGGAGGTTCAATGGAATCTCTATGGTCTCTAGATGAACTTCAGAGTCCTTTGGTTCCTCAGAGGGAAGCTCCTTATTGATCACTGGACGTCCCAGGAGGTCTTCCTCCTTGGGATTCACTTCCTTTCCTTCCCTTACAGGTTCGGCCATGGTGCTTATGTCAATGGCCTTGCACTCTCCTTTTGGATTCTCTTCTGTATTGCTTGGGAGAGTACTAGGAGGGATTTCAGTGATCCTTTTACTCAGCTGGCCCACTTGTGCTTCCAAATTTCTAATGGAAGACCTTGTTTCATTCATGAAACTTACAGTGGCCTTGGATAGATCAGAGACTAAGTTTGCTAAATTAGAGGTATTTTGTTCAGAGTTCTCTGTCTGTTGCTGAGTGGATGATGGAAAAGGTTTATTATTGTTAAGCCTGTTTCTTCCACCATTATTAAAGCCTTGTTGAGGCCTTTGATCCTTCCATGAGAGATTTGGATGATTTCTCCATGATGGATTATAGGTGTTTCCATATGGTTCACCCGTGTAATTTACCTCTGCTATTGCAAGGTTCTCAGGCCTCTTCCTGTTTCAATATTTCAATAAGGTTGTCTCTGGATTGTTGTAATTTAGCTTCTCTTAGTTTTCTCTTCAGAGTCCTTTCAGGTTCTGGATCAGCTTCAACAAGAATACCTTTTTCTTTGTCCATGCTCATAAGAAAGAGAAGATAAAAAGAAAAGAAGAGGAATCCTCTATGTCACAGTAAAGAGGTTCCTTATTGTTAGTAGAAGAAGACAAGAAGAGAGAAAATTCGAACACAGATAGAAGAGGGGGTTCGAATTTGGTGAGTGATGTGAGGAAGAGATGTTAGTAGATGAATAAATAAATAGAATAAGATGAGAGAGGGAGAGGATTTTCGTAAATAATTTTTGAAAAAGAGTTAGTGATTTTTGAAAATAGTTTTTGAAAAAGGTTAGAAATTTTCGAAAATTAAAATCAAAAATTAAAATAATTGGTTAATTAAAAAGAAATTTTGAAAAAGAGGGAAGATATTTTCGAAAATTAGAGAGCGAGAGTTAGTTAGGTAGTTTTGAAAAAGGTAAGAAACAAACAAAAAGTTAGTTAGTTAGTTGAAACAAATTTTGAAAAGATAAGAAGTTAGGAAGTTAGAAAAGATATTTTGAAATCAAAATTTTTTGAAAAAGATAAGATAAGAAGATATTTTTGAAAAGATATGATTGAATTTAGTTTTGAAAAAGATTTAATTTTTTAAAAATCACAATTAATGACTTGATTCACAAGATATGATTCTAGAACTCAAAGTTTGAATCTTTCTTAACAAGCAAGTAACAAACTTGAAATTTTTGAATCAAAACATTAATTGATGATGTTATTTTTGAAAATATGATGTAAAATTAAGAAAAAGATTTTTGAAAAATATTTCTGAAATTTTCGAAAATAACTAAAAAAAATGAAAAAGATTTTATTTTTGAAAAAGATTTTGAAAAAAATGAGATTTTTAAATTGAAAATTTGATTTGACTCATAAAAACAACTAGATTTTAAAATTTTTTGAAAAAGTCAAATCTAATTTTCGAAATTTTAAGAGAGAAAAAGGGAAAGATATTTTTTTGATTTTTGAATTTTTATGATGAGAGAGAAAAACAAGAAAAATGATGCAATGCATGAAAGTTATGGATAAAAACAATGAATGCATGCAAGAATGCTATGAATGTCAAGATGAACACCAAGAACACTATGAAGATCATGATGAATATCAAGAACACATTTTTGAAAAATTTTTTATGCAAAGAAAACATGCAAGACACCAAACTTAGAAATCTTTAATGCTTAGACTCTATGGATGCAAAAATGCATATGAAAAACAAGAAAAGACACAAAACATGCAAATGCAAAGATCAAACAAGAAGACTTACCAAGAACAACTTGAAGATCATGAAGAACACTATGAATGCATGAAAATTTTCGAAAAATGCAAGATGAACATGCAATTGACACCAAACTTATAACATGACTCAAGACTCAAACAAGAACATAAAAATATTTTTTTTGATTTTTATGATTTTCTAATTTTTTTTGTATTTTTTCGAAAATTATTGTGAAAAATAAAAATAAGGATTCCAAAATTTTTAATATGAATTCTAGAAATCTTATGCTTTTTAGTCTAAAGCTCCAATCAAAGGGTCAGGCATGGCTTAATAACCAGCCAAGCTTTAGTGAAAATATGAGTGTAATTCATTTAATTTTAAGCCAAAACCTCAGTCCAAAAGAATTTAGACATGACTTTACAGCCAGCCAGGCTTTAGCATGCTTCATGAAACACTAGAATTCATTCTTAAAAATTCTGAAGAAAAATATATTTTTGAAAACATTTTTTTTTTCGAAAACAAGGGAGAAATTTTTTTTGAAAGATTTTTGAAAAAATTTTTGAAAAGAAAAAAAAAAGAAAATTACCTAATCTGAGCAATAAGATGAACCGTCAGTTGTCCAAACTCGAACAATCCCCGGCAACGGCGCCAAAAACTTGGTATGCGAAATTGTTACTCAGGTTGTGAATTGTTGTTCGAAATTGATTCCCTGGCAATGGCACCAAAAACGGATGCACAGAACCATGGTCTAAATATATCTTCACAACTTCTTATAACTAACCAGCAAGTGCACTGGGTCGTCCAAGTAATAAACCTTACGTGAGTAAGGGTCGATCCCACGGAGATTGTTGGTATGAAGCAAGCTATGGTCACCTTGTAAATCTCAGTCAGGCGGATATAAAATAGTTATGGAGTTTTCGAAATTAATTAATAAGTAAACATAGAATAGGGATAGAAACACTTATGTAATTCATTGATGAGAATTTCAGATAAGCGTATAGAGATGCTTTCATTCCTCTGAACCTCTGCTTTCCTGCTGCCTTCATCCAATCAGTCTTACTCCTTTCCATGGCTGGCTTTATGCAAGGGCATCACCGTTGTCAGTGGCTACATCCCCTCCTCTTGTGAAAATGGTCCAAGATGCCCTGTCACGGCACGGCTAATAATCTGAGGTTCCCGATCATGCTGGAATAAGATTTACCCTCCTTTTGCGTCTGTCACTACGCCCAGCACTCGCGAGTTTGAAGCTCGTCACAGTCATTCAATCATTGAATCCTACTTGGAATACCACAGACAAGATTTAGACTTTCCGGATTCTCTTGAATGCCGCCATCATTCTAGCTTACACCACGAAGATTCTGATTAACAGATCTAAGAGATACTCATTCAGTCGAAGGTAGAACGGAAGTGGTTGTCAGGCACGCGTTCATAGGGAATGATGATGATTGTCACGTTCATCACATTCAGGTTGAAGAGCGAATGAATATCTTAGAAGCAAAATAAGATGAATTGAATAGAAAACAGTAGTACTTTGCATTAATCTTTGAGGAACAGCAGAGTTCCACACCTTAATCTATGGAGTGTAGAAACTCTACTGTATGAAAATACATAAGTGAATATAGAGGGTAAGCATGGCCGAGTGGCCAGCCTCCCATGGAGGTCTAGAGATCTAAAAATGATCAAAAGATATAACTCAGGATGTCTAATACAATAGTAAAAAGTTCTATTTATAATAAACTAGCTACTAGGGTTTACAGAAGTAAGTAATTGATGCATAAATCCACTTCCGGGGCCCACTTGGTGTGTGCTTGGGCTGAGCTTGAATGTTACACGTGCAGAGGCTCTTTCTGGAGTTGAACGCCAGGTTGTAACGTATTTCTGGCGTTCAACTCTGGTTTGTGACTTGTTTCTGGCGTTTAACTCCAGACAGCAGCGTAGAACTGGCATTCAACGCCCTTTTACGTCATCTAAACTCGGCCAAAGTATGAACTATTATACTTTGCTGGAAAGCCCTAGATGTCTACTTTCCAACGCAATTGGAAACGCGCCATTTTGAGTTCTGTAGCTCCAGAAAATCCACTTTGAGTGCAGAGAGGTCAGAATCCAACAGCATCAGCAGTCCTTCTTCAACCTCTGAATCTGATTTTTCCTCAAGTCCCTCAATTTCAGCCAGAAAATACCTGAAATCACAGTAAAACACACAAACTCATAGTAAAGTCCAGAAATGTGAATTTAACATAAAAACTAATGAAAACATCCCTAAAAGTAACTAGATCCTACTAAAAACATACTAAAAACAATGCCAAAAAGCGTACAAATTATCCGCTCATCAGTCATCACCCTGTTGCAGGAGACGTCGGGCTCCTTGCCACCAATGCGATGCTTCCCCAGTGAGCAGATAGGTGGCAAATTCAACACACTGCTCTTCAGGTACCAACTGCGCTTGCAGTGCTCGCTCTATAGCCTGAAACCAAGTATCAGCTTCAGTCAGATTGGTGGTTCCCTTGAACTTAGGTGGACCTTTAAGAAGGTTGCCAGTGTCATCGGGCCCTGAGCTTCGCTT
This sequence comes from Arachis ipaensis, assembly GCF_000816755.2. Taxonomy (NCBI): domain Eukaryota; kingdom Viridiplantae; phylum Streptophyta; class Magnoliopsida; order Fabales; family Fabaceae; genus Arachis; species Arachis ipaensis. Next base: position 22,781,516 of record NC_029791.2, on the reverse strand, counting down.
CCGCTATTACCATTATTATTTATCTGTTGCCCAAGAGCTTCTGCAGTAGCATGCATAGCAGCAGCCATATTCTCCAACGCCGCCATAAAGTTTACCAGGTCATTTGGGTTGATTTCCGGTCCCTGAGCACTAGTACGACCTCCCTCACGACCTCGACCGCGTCCACGAGGCGCCATCTGGTTCCTATACACACCGAACAATCGATATCAAGGTGATCAGTCTCAATATCTCAAGTCAAGTGCTTCAAAGTACCAAAGGTACACTCATGGACTTCATGCTAGATGTATCAGTTAGATACCCTAACTAGCACAGGCACAGACTCAGAGTATGCATTGAAGCATAAGCAGTTCTATCCCTCAGGCTCACGAGGATGAACTGCTCTGATACCAAAATGTAACACCCTAATATACAAATCCTTATGTTCAAGTTATAAGTCAATGATAATAAGGTGGTACGACTCTCAAGGTGGATTTTTAATACATAAATATAAGTATAATTGAAGGAATATTAATCGAGAAGCTTGAAAAGAGTAAAAATAAAATCGCGAAGTCGTCACTCACGTAACAACCACTAAGAGATAAAGCGTGAAGTCGAAAAGCAAGATAAGGATAAAGACATAAAGAAGATTAAGAGATGGACAACATATAGGTATATATAACATAAGTAAATAGCCACTAGTCGCGACCCACGAAGTTTAGGCCGGCTAGGGTACAGTATGAAAGTAGCTGATAACAGAAACTCCTAATCTCTCCTAAAAGAAACATAAGAGTCTCTATAGGCAAGTTCAAAAGAGTTCAATACATAATATAAGCTTTTCAAAGTAAAGGCGGAGAGATTCTAAGCAAAAATATAAAGTAGAGAATATAAAGATCTTCGCCATCTCTCAGATGAACCACAGCTCACTTCTGAGAACCTGGACATGTATTTGAAAAACAAGAGATATATACAGAATGAGAACCCCCGATCCATGTGTTCCTAGTACGGTAAAAGTGCCAAATAAATACAATGCATTGTAATAAAAACTCACTAAGCATCTTAATACTTCCTTTCACCAAATATTCATCCTATCTTGCTAATCCATAAATAGGCAACTGCCATAAGGGAATGCTGAATCTAGTTCATCTTCCTCATACCTCTCAACTCTCTAACCTTCCAACGAATCAGAATCAGAATCACAAAACAAAACCATCACCAGTTATTCTGTCTCAGCAATTCTATATCAATACATCATATCCTCACCTGAAGCAAGTGAAATCACTTCACTGCATCTACCTAGGGAGCCCAAATTACCTCATTCAATAATCATCATCATTATTCAATTACATCCTTAACTCATCTCATCCAGAACAGCCCCAACATCCACCGACACCCGCATGAGGGACCTCTCAGTTGTACAAACACAAGCAATACAGACAAGTAATACACAATTAAAGTGCAAGTAGAACAAGTAGCACATAATCAGGTAATATAGCATATATGATATAACAATCCAAAGCAAATAGGCAAACCCAAACAAATCAAACATATGCAAATAATGTATGCCTGCACTATGGCTGATGATATCATCTGTTGGTTATATAGCCAACCCGACATGTCCTGGTAGCTAACCATGGACAGAAACACCCATCGCGGAGCAGGTAGGTTTGAGCGACAACCCCCTTGCTACTACCCGCTCAACCCAGAGCCAGTGGAATAACCATTACTGCGGCTACTACCCAGGCGGGTGTTTAAAAGCTCAACTTGGAGCGAGTGGAATCACCACTACTGCCGCTACTACTCAGACGACACAATCTCTAACCTGGAGCAAGTGGGATGAACCATAACGCTTGCTACTACCCAGGTATCTCAAGCATTGGCCCGGAGCAAGAGGGACGAACCACAACCCTTGCTACTGCCCAGGTATCTCAAACATATATTCATTCAATCTCAATTCATATTATCAGTCTTCATTGTTACCAAATCTCACACATTAACCTGGAGCAAGCGGGATGAACCACCACCCTTACTACTACCCAGGTATCTCAAATACACATTTATTCATCATCACCCTTCATTATTATCAATTCTCAAACAATGACCCGGAGCAAGCGGGACGAACCACAACTCTTGCTACTACCCAGGTATCACAATATACACGTTTATTCAAAACTCCATAATTAAGCTCATTTATCATAATCTTTCATACCATCTCATACCCAGAGCAAGTGGACAACGCTACTGCCTACTACCTGGGGTCACACATCACATTCAACATGTTCCATCATTATTTCCTTACCGCATTTAGTCATTAATCATATACATATACATATACATATACATACTCAACCATAATTCAATTCTTATCACAGCCCTCCGGCTCATACTGTACATGATACTTTCACATTCATCCTTAGCAACTTATACAATTATCATTACTCATCATTTATCATTGATTCTCACTTTACTTCATCCACAAGTTACCACATGTCCTAACTTCTTTTTATTACTAGGCATGCTATAAAAATTTAGGGCTTAAAGGATGAAAGTGGAGGCTTAGAATTATGAAATTCGGTTTTAGAAACTCAAAAATCAACTTTCGATGAAAACAGGGTCACACGTGCGCGTTACCCACGCGCACACGTGGAACGCAATTAACACAGTGATGTGTACGCATCCGTCCACACGCATGCGTGGATGGGAGAAAAGCCCAGTGACGCCTACGCATCAGCCACCCGTACGCGTGGGTACGTTTTATGCCCCAGGCACAAAAGTGGCACAAATCAAGCACAACTCTCTGAAATTTTGGCTGGACAACTGTTTTAGTTCATCGACACGTACGCGTGGGCCACGCGCACGCGTGGGTAGTGAAACTTTGAAAATGACGCGTGGGAGTGTATTCTGCCAAAAATTTTACTAAGTTAAAAAAGCTGCAGAATTCACAGTTTTAAACCACAAACTTCCAACGCACATAACTTCTTCTACAAAATTCCTTTTTCAACCATTTTTGAATCGTTGGAAAGACCTTTGAATAAACTTTCATAAAAATCCATTTTTGAAGGATTCCAGACTCTGTGGACCGAGTTAAGGACTGCCAAAGTTGGTCAAAAATCGATTTTTACCCAAACATAGACATCACCAATTTTTTCAATGTTCACAAGCCAAATCCATTCCCACTCATCCAAATGACTACAACCCAATCACATTCACATAATTACCCTCAACCAAAGCCCAACCTACCTCATCTACACAATTTCACCTTAAATCATCAAATTCCACTCTTAAATTCCTCAAACCATATTATTGAATAACCAAACCAATTATTCACATATTCGATATCTAAAATCCATCCAATCACTCATGTCATCACACAATCTACACGTCAACTTACCTTACTTACCTCTTTCCGGCCTCCGGCCTAAAATTCACGGCCCCATCCCAAATTCACAATTTAAATGCATAGTCCACAAAATAATATTCATTATTCAATTCATCAAATCCTCAACACACTATACATACAAATTCACACAATTCTCAACCCAATCATTAGTTTACATTACATATCAACTATGCATATTAGCACCAACCAATCACACAATCCAAACTTAATCCTAGGGGCATCTAGCCTAGGAATTCTCATCACACCACACGGTACTTAAATGAAACTTAAACCGTATCTCTTGTAGCCAAACTAATTGAGCTTCTTCTTTGGAAGTCTCCACCAACCCTTAGCTCCAAGCCTCACCAAAGCTCCACAAGCAACATCAACCTCCCAATTGTGCACCAAAATCACCAAATACACTAGGGCTCATGAAAATGATAAATAAAAAGGGTTTGAATACTTCTTACCTCAACCCATATGAAATAGGGATAGAACCTACTTAGAATCCATGTTAGAGTACCCCTAAACAACCAAAATCACAATATTTCAACACTAACTATCCCCAAAAACGTGTAATGGTGGGGAATTTTGAAAACTGGGCAGAGATAAATGGAATACTCACCACAAAACTTAGATAGAATTGTAGAGAACAAGAAAAGCGACGCGTGGCCGTAAACGGCTCGTCACTCAGAGTTCTGGAGAGAAATTTATGGTGATTTGAAGATCAAAGAGAGTTAGGGTTTTCTCTCTTCTTCTTCCCTTCTTAATTTAGCGCCCCACACCCTTTTCTTAGGGTAAAATGAGCTGAAATGCTCATAACTAATGTTTATATATATTGGGTCTTGCGCCCACTTAGGCCCGGTTCACTTATTTTTGTCCGTTGGCCCAATTTTGGGCCAAAACTTTTAAGATTAGCGCTCTAAATCGCACTTTAAATATTTCTATGTTTCCTAATTATAATTCCTCATTTCTTAACCTTATTTACTTATAATCAATTTTCTCAGCTGCAGTACCAGACAGATCTCAGCCGGTACTGCCGGCCAAAATTCCACTGCACTATTTTACGCAGAAAACTATGTTTTCCAACTCAAAAAAATTCTCTGAATTCAAATATCATATTTAAATTATCAAATTTTGATTGCTCAATTTTCCGAACCATATTCACTCATATCTAATTTATTATTTAATTAATTACGATTTGACCGAGTTTTACATCAGATATTCAGTTGAACTTACTTTTCGTTGGTAAGTTGTGTTATGAAGACTTAGATAGCTCATTCTCATGTGATAGTTGGAAGCTTACTAAGGGTTCCATAGTTGTTGCTAGAGGTACACGACACTCTACTCTTTATGTAACTCAAGCAAAGATTGTAAAGATATTGTTAATGTTGCTGAGTTTGTTGATGGAACTAACTTATGACATAAGAGATTATGTCATATGAGTGAGAAAGGCATAAATATGTTTTTCAAAAGGAATCTTTTATCTAGTTGCAAGGTTACTTTATAAAAGTGCAATAATTGCTTTGTTGGGAAATAAAACAAGATTTCTTTCAAGAGTCATCCAACTTCAAAGAAGCCGGAGATACTTGACTTGGTGCATTCTGATGTATGTGGTCTGATGAATATAAGAATATTTGGAGGGTCTATCTATTTTGTAACCTTTATTGATGATCACTCTAGCAAAATTATGGGTTTACACTTTGAACACTAAAGATCAAGTTTTGGATGTGTTCAAGCAATTTCAAGCTTTTGTTGAAAGAGAATCTACGAAGAAATTGAAATGCATTCGTACTGATAATAGTGGTGAGTGTATTCAGGTCCATTTAATACTTATTGTAAAAGGCATGGTATAAGACATCAGAAGACTCCTCTGAAGACTCCTCAGTTGAATGGCTTAGCTGAAAGGATGAATAGAACATTGGTTGAAAAAGTTAGGTGCTTATTGTCACAGTCTGGATTGACAAAATTTTTTTAGGATGAAGTTTTGAGCATTGTTATTCATGTCTTGAACCGGACACCATGTGTTCCCTTGCAATTTGAAGATCCAAAAAAGATATGGTCAGGTAAAGATGTTTTTTATGATCATTTAAAAGTTTTTGGATGAAAATTAAAGCCTTTGTTCATATTCTCAAAGATGAGAGATCCAAACTTGATGTAAAGACTAGATAGTGTATTTTTATTGGTTATAGCATGCATGAGTTTGGTTACATATTTTATGATCCTGTTAACAAGAAAGTGATTCGAAGTAGAGATGTTGTCTTTGTTGAAGACCAAACATTAAAGGAAATTGATAATGCAGAGAAGCCAATGGTTCAGCCTAGTGATAATTTTTTTGACTTAGATATTACTCCTTCTATGTCTATAGTGGAAGATGGTAGAGTTGAAGCTCATAATAATGAGCATGATACAGGTGCTGGTGAAGATAAAACAGTTGATTTGACCCTTGGTGAAGTTGGTGATGATGATCATGATGAACAACCAACTTTAAAAATTCCTACAAAAGCACTCAAAAGGTCTATAAGAAAAAGGAAGTCATTGTCAATGTATTCTCCACATAAGTTTGTCTTGTTTACTGAAGGAGGAAGATGAAAGCAAAACTCAATGGCTTGAAGCTATGCAAGAAATGAAGTCCTTGCTTGAGAATGATACCTATGAGTTTATAAAGCTACCCAAGGAGATGAGAGTTTTGAAGAACAAATGGGTATTCAGCATCGAAAATGAAAAACACAATTCTAAGCCTCGGTATGTAGCTAGATTGGTTGTTAAAGGCTTTAGTCAGAGAAAATATGTTGATTTTGAAGAGATTTTTTCTCCTGTTGTGAGGATGTCATCCATTCGTACTGTACTTGGATTAGTAGCTTCTCTTGATCTGGAGATTGAGCAAATAAATGTGAAAACAACTTTTTTCATGGTGATTTGGACAAGAAAATTTATATGGAGTAATCGGAAGACTTTATTGTTAAAGAAAAGAAAGGTTTTGTGTGCAAACTTAATAAGAGTCTTTATGAGTTGAAGCAAGCTCCAAGACAATGGTATAAAAGAAGTTTGAATCTATTATGGAGGAGTATGGTTACCATAAGACAACTTACGATCATTGTCTATTTGTGAAAAAAAATTTTGATGGTGATTTTATCATTCTTTTGTTATGTGGATGATTTTTTTTTTTTTTTGTGGACAAGAATGCTTTGAGAATTAATGAGTTGAAGAAACAGTTGAGCAAGTTCTTTGCTATGAAGGATTTGGGTCCTGCCAAATAAATTTTGAACATGACTATTACTCGTTATAGAGATTCCAAGAAGTTTTATTTGTCACAGGAGAAGTACCTAAAGAAGGTGCTTCAAAGGTTTGGCATGAATGAAGCCAAATGTGTTGCTAGTTCTTTTGCTCCTCATTTTAAGTTGAGTACCAAGTAGTGTCTAACCACTGATGAGGAGAAACAAGTAATAAATAAACACTACAACAAAAATGCTGAATACCGTCCAATTTACCGTCGCACGTTAGCGGTGGCTTTACCGTCGGATTTACCAGCAGAAAAGGAGTCGAATTCGTCAAGTCAAACTATTACCGGCGGATTTACATTACCAAAAGTAAATTCGCTGGTAATTATAGAAGGAAAAAATAAAAAATAGGCATAAAATTAGAGGCGGAGTTACCGTCAGATTTTTCTGCTGGTAAACCCAATTAGTGAAATGCTGTGTTTTGGCGCACTGAAAAATATTACCATCGGATTAATCCACCGATAGATCCGACGGTAAATTTGAACTAAATTCAAAACGCGCGACCCTGCCCTCTTCACTTTCGAGAACACCCTTCTCTCTCTCCCATTCTCTTCTCTCTTCTCTCTCCTCTACAACTACCTCCAGCAGCCCCTCCAGCCATCCTCCGCCTACCTCCATTTTCCTCTAAAGTCTGCGTGGAGTCACCTGGATCGTGTTCCATCGCCTCAAATGGAGTTGCTCCCACTGTCTCTGTCGCCATTGGAAGAGCTGTCGCTACTGCTCCCTCTGTCATCGGAGTTGTGTCTCTCTTCGTCATCCAGGTAGGTTGCCCTCATCCCTCTTTCTATTTCATATTGTTTTTATTTTTTTTAACAAAAAAATCCTAACTCTTTTTTTGTCTTAACCCCTTTTTTGAACCACCATTTGGGTCCGCCCTTGCCTCTGGTTTCCTGCCTGCAGTTGTTTAATTTGCTGCCTCTTTCTATTTTTGTCGCTTCTGGTTGTCTTGCTCAGCTATTCCGCCCGTGCTTCTAAGTCTGCTTCTCTTTAGCTGTCTTATTTCTGGTTTATTCTTTTTCTATTTTCTCTAATTAGTTGATTTAATTGATTTTTAATAATGTATTTATGTAGATAAATGGTTTAGAATTCCATATTGCTCTCTTGTTAATTGTATTTAATAATTTATAATTAATTTTAGATTACCTTAATATCAATATAATTGTTGATAAATTATTAATAAATTTGATTGACGAATTTTTTTCCTTGTCCTTTTTTCTTTGGATTTCTCTTGACTCTTGTATATAATGTTATTAACATAACAATTTTTAATTGATTTTTTTTACTATTCTTCTCGTCGCAAGCTAGTTGGGGCATAGCCTTATTATGGATTACTACCAAATGGTATTTATGCATTAATGTGTTATTTGTAGTATGTTTTTTATTGTAAGTGGATAACAAGCTTGATAGTTACATTGCGAGATGGTTCTAGTTTTGTCGTAAGGTTTGGAATAATGTGTTTATTCTTGATTGAAGACAATACTGATATTGGTTTGTTCAATATTTTACCTTTTTTTTTTATCGAAAATAGAGAGACTTAAATTTGTAATTTTTTAGGTGAGTATAGAAAAATTATGCCATTTAAATTATAACTTGTTGACATTCAGTATTTTACCTTTACTCTTTAAAGTGTTGATTGTTGTATAAAATGTGTTGTGTGATGCTATTCTTTTTATACCAAACTAGTAATCTTTGTATAATGGTCTAATTCTTGTTTCTTTTTTATTACGTAAAGTTATATAAATTTACTTCTAATTTTTGGAGAGAGAGATTATAGCTTTTTTCATTAGTTTTATGGAAAACAACGGTC
>NC_029791.2:22765937-22772946 GCF_000816755.2 Arachis ipaensis | reverse complement strand
ATTTTGAATTTCAATATTTAAAATTATATATTAAATTTTTAAATAATTATTTAAAAAAATTAAAATTTAAGTTTAATGTTGGATTTATTGGGAGATAAATATGATGATAACAAATTCTAAAATTTTTTTAATCAAGTTTAAAATTGTCGCTTAAATCTGTCGGTAAATATTTATCGGCGAGGTTTATACTGTCAAATTTATTCTGTCGCTAAATCCGACAGTAAACAGATTACAAGTGGATTTATTTGAAAATTTGTCGGTAAATTCGATAGTATTCTGCGACTCTCTTGTAGTAAAAATTCCTTATGTCTCGGTTATTGAAAACTTGATTTATGCTATAATGTGCACTAGACCAGATATTGCTCATGCGGTTGGTACTGTTAGTCATTTCCTCTCTAATCCATGTAAAGAAGATTGAAATGATATTAAATGGATTATGAGATATATCAAAAGTACAACTAACTTGAGTTTGAATTTTGGTGGTGAGAAACTTTTACTAGTTAGCTTTATTGATGCATACATATAGTAGGAGATGTTGATTCTCAAAAGTCTACTTCAAGTTATTTGGTCAAGTTTGTATGGAGAGCTATTTCACGACAGTCAAGGCTACAGAAGTGTGGATAAAGAAGTTTCTTAAAGAGCTTGGTTTTAAGCAAGACTACTATGTGTTGTTGTATGACAGTCAAAGTGCTATTCATCTTATTAAGAATTCTACTTTTCATGCAAGATCTAAACATATTAATATTAGGTATCACTAGTGATAAACCACTATTTTATGGTTTATATTGTGTTTAATTATGTGGTTTTATCATGATCTTTACCCACTTATTCATTAAATAAGCATGCATTTATAATTCCTTCCTAAAGTTATCGCATGATTGAAAACTTGCTTCCTAGATACTTTTAATTATGTATTTTATTTCTCCTTTATTCCATTCGATGCCGTGATCTGTGTGTTAAGTGTTTCAGGCTTCATAGGGCATGAATGAGTTAGAGATTGGAAAGGAAGCTTGCAAAAAATGGAAGGAACACAAGAAATTGAGGAGATGACCAGCGAGAAGCGACGCGACCGCATGGATGACGCGGCCGCGCGAATTGGAAATTGCACAAGTGACGCGGAAGCGTGGACGACGCGCCTGCGTGGCAAAGCAAAACTCCAAATGACGCGTCCGCCTGAATGACGCGTCCGCGTGACATGCACGATCTGCATAATCTGCAGAATTGCTGGGGGCGATTTCGGGCCTGATTTTGACACAGTTTTCGACCCAGAAAAGCAGACTAGAGCCAGAGAACATGCAGAAACCAACAACAACATTCATTCCGCATAGTTTTTAGTTTTTAGATCTAGTTTTCCTCTCCTCTAGGTTTTCTCTCTACACGTTCATAGTTTTTAGGATTTGTTATTTTCATTATTTTTGCATTGGGATATTGAGAAGAGTTATCGCCTCATCAAGACTTCGACATTGTAGTTCGTTCTCTTTACTTGTCTCTTACTCTTCCATGTTTCTTAATTTACTTAATTTTACTATTGGATTATTTTAGCATTTATTAATACAAGAATTACTTTTATTTTTAATTAATCTTTTGATCATTATTTATCATGTCTTTCTTTAATTCCCTTTCTTATGTTATGAATTTTACATTTACAATGAGCGAGTAGTTCCCTAACTTGATGGGGAGTTGATTGAAAGGAATCCTTAAGTTGGGATGCTCAAGAGAAAGATTGTAATTGGGTTTATTGTTGGATTGCTCTCTAGTCACTAACACCAATCCTCCCAAGAGCGGATTGGAACTTGTGGATAGAAACAGCATTCCAACTTGTTTAACTTTCTCTTACTTAGTAAGGGACAACTAAACATAATAACCCCCAATTGTCAATTAATCTTGAGAGTACTCCAACAAGAATAGGGCTTCCAGCTAATCAACTCCCAGTCAAGGCTTTTATTTAAATTTATATAAATTCTCTAATTTAATTTTCTGCCATTCAACTCAAACCTTTTTGAAAACATCTGATCAATAAAATAGCACACTTGTCTGCAACTCGTTGGGAGACGACCTGGGATTCATACTCCCAGTATTTCAATTTTAATTTCTGTGACACCCTTTTAAATTGATAAGCGGATTTCTGGTTGGTTGAGAACTATACTTGCAATGCATATTTTATAATCATTCTTAACTCGCCAATTTCCGCCACCATCAATTTTTGGCGCCGTTGCCGGGGAGTTGCAATAGAATGCTAAAGTTATTAATTGGATTTTATTTATTTTCATTTTATTTTATCTTGCTACCATGAGCTGCTTGTTTCTTTCGTTAGATGACGCGTTCGCTACCTGATCCAAGCTTGCTAATATTCGATCCTGAGATTGAAAGAACTATTTCACGAATAAGGCAAGCTCGGCGTCAGTTAGCCCTCTCTAAGGGAGGATCTGAAACGTCACTTGAGAAAGAAACCAGCCCTTGTTCTACTGATTTGGTTGTTTTACGTGCAGGTAACATGGCAGAAGCTAGGAGAGTTACTATCCAGGAGGCTGGAGCCCCTGATTTTACAATGCAACCATTTCAAGCGCATCACCCAGCGGTGGCTACAGACTTTGAAATAAAGACCGCACTGCTCAATTTGATGCCCAAGTTTCATGGCTTGCCTGCTCAAGAGCCTATCAAGCACCTGAGAGATTTTCAAGCAGCCTGTTCTACTGTCAGGCATGATGGTGCAGATGAAACTTCAATTTTGCTGAAAGCTTTCCCATTTTCTCTTGAGGGAAAGGCAAGAGAGTGGTACTACACTCAACCCGCAGTAACTGTATCCAACTGGGATACACTGAGAAGAGAATTCTTGGAAAAGTTCTTTCCAGCTGAAGTTACTGATAAACTGAGGAAAGATATTTCCATGATTATTCAGGATGAATTCGAAACTCTCTATGAGTACTGGGAGCGCTTCAATAATCTTCTGGAAGCTTGCCCCCACCATATGATTGACAAGATAGTGTTACTCAGTTATGTCACACAGGGCATGAGGCCCCAAGACAAGACCACATTGGAAAGTGCTAACAATGGGTCTATGAAAAAGTACAAGACCACTGATGAGGCATGGCAATTGATCAGTGACTTAGCTGAATCTACTAGGAATCACAGGCAGAAACAAGGCCGTGCAAAAGCCGTTGCAGAAGTATCCTCTTGCAGAGAGACTACTGCTCTAACTCAGAGTATCTGTGAAATGACCAACTTGTTGAAGCAGATGCAATTGAATCAACAACAAGTTCAGCAAGCTCAACCTTCTCCACCACAGCAAAACCAACAGTTAGTCCCACAAAGAGTTTGCGGAATCTGTGCTGATTATAGCCATTATACTGACGAATATTCGCAGCTCCAGCAGGAAGACAACACCGTGGCAGCCACTCATAACTTCTATGACCGCCCCAACCAAGGGTACAATCAAGGTGGCAACTACAACCATGGATGGCAGGACAATTCTAACCAGAATTGGAGGGACAACAACAACAACAGAGGAGGCAGAGATAATCAAGGGAATCAGAGGTGGAATAACAACAACAGCAGGCAGCAGAACCAGTACTAGCCTTACAGAGCACCTCACCTAAGGCAATCCCAAGGACCACAGAATACCCAACAGCAGACCTCTCAAATTACCTATCCTTCTTCTTCTGCTAATGATGACTTACTACAATCAATTGATCGGAGACAGCAGACCATGGAGAATAACATTAATGCCACTCTAAATGGTCTGAACGCTACTTTGCAGGCTCTTGTCTCACAGATTGGTTCAATGAATAACTCCAATAATCAACCTTTGAGCTCCAGTGGAATTCCCTCCCAACCATTGCCCAATCCCAAGGGTGGTATTAATGCCATCACTCTAAGGTCCGGAACCACACTGCAGGAGAGGAACCAGGAGGAGCCAAGCTCACCAGAACATGCCTCAGCTGAAGAGGTAGTGGAAATAGAAGATGTTGAAGAGGAAGAGGACATACAGGACATAACTGAAGAAGAAGAAGTTCAACCACAGGAGGAAGCATTAAAAGGCGCAGACACTGCAGAAGACACCACTCCCATTCCATTTCCACAACTTGCAAGGAAGCCCAGGAAGCAACTGGAACCTGATCCCAAAATGGTAGAGATATTCAAAAAGGTTGAGGTAACTGTTCCTCTCTTTGATGTTAATCAATAGGTACCTAAGTATGCAAAGTTTCTAAAAGATTTATGTATACATAAAGACAAAATTAATGAATTAGAAACTATTCCTTTAGGAAGTTTCATATCTGCTTTAATGGGAGGTTTACCTGAAAAGTGTAGTGACCCAGGTCCTTGTATAGTCAATTATACTATTGGTGGTGTGATAATTTCTGACTGCATGTGTGATTTAGGAGCATGTGTGAGTATAATGCCTTTGTCTATATATGATATTTTGAGGCTCTCTCCCTTAAAAAGGTCGGCAGCTCGTTTTGTGTTAGCAGATAAAAGCATTATTATAGTGGTTGGAGTTGCTGAAGATGTCTTAGTGGGCATTAAGGGACTCACGTTCCCCACTGATTTTTATATCCTGGAAATGCCCCAAAATGACTCAGACAAGCCATCATCAATCCTACTCAGAAGGCCATTCTTGAAGACCTCAAAGTTTAAATTAGATGCTTTTTCAGGAACATACTCTTTTGAAATAGATGGCCGAATAGTGATCTTCAACCTGAATGGAGTTATGACGCACCCTCCGGAGATCACTCTATCCTCAAGTGTGACATTATAGATGAAACCGTGGCTGAAGTTCACCAGGAGGAATTTGAAGAGAAGCACACAGGACAAGGCCCAAGTGTGGGGACATTCTCAGAGGATAATGACAGTGCTTTACCACTGTTACCGGCTCCAGACAACTCAGAGCCTGAACATGATCAGAAGTTAGAATTAAAACCCCTTCCTCCACACCTCAAATATGCTTACCTTGAAGACGGGCAGAAGTTTCCGGTTATCATTGCAAGGGAACTCACTTCTCAACAGGAAGAGCAGCTACTTGGTGTGCTGAGGAGGCACAAGAAGGCAATTGGTTGGAGTTTGACAGACATAGTAGGCATCAATCCTCGAGTCTGTGAGCATAGGATATTTTTAGAAGAGGGAGCAAGACCTGTCAATTAACCCCAGAGAAGACTAAACCCTACTATCCTAGAGGTTATCAAAAAGGAAGTGACCAGACTACTAGAGGCAGATATCATCTATCCCATCTCAGACAGTGAATGGGTAAGCCCAGTACAAGTAGTGCTAAAGAAGTCTGGAGTCACTGCAGTGAAGAATGAGCATGGAGAGCTCCTGACAACCAGAGTTCAGAACGCCTGGAGGGTCTACATTGACTACAGATGTCTCAACCAAGCAACCCGTAAGGATCACTATCCTCTTCCATTCATTGATCAAATGCTGGATCGCCTGTCAGGTAAATCACATTATTGTTTTCTAGATGGTTACACAGGTTATTTCCAGATTCATATAGCTCCTGAGGATCAGGAAAAGACCACTTTTACATATCCTTTTGGGACTTATGCTTACAAGAGAATGCCCTTTGGCTTGTGCAATGCACCAGCCACTTTCCAGAGGTGCATGATGAGTCTTTTCTCTGATCTTATTGAGGACTGTATAGAGGTTTTTATGGATGATTTTAGTGTTTACGGCGATTCCTTTAGCCTTTGCTTAGATGGATTATCTAGAGTATTAGATAGATGTGTCAGTACAAACCTGGTATTAAATTTTGAAAAATGTCATTTTATGGTTAAACAAGGGATTGTACTAGGACATGTTGTGTCTAACACTGGCATTTCTGTAGATTCAGCAAAGGTAGATGTTATTTCTAGTTTACCTTACCCCTCTTCTGTGAGGGAGGTCCGTTCTTTCCTTGGCCATGCAGGTTTTTACAGGAGGTTCATTAAGGACTTCAGTAAGGTAGCATTTCCCTTATCCAGATTACTGCAGAAAGATATTGAGTTCGAGTTCAGTGAAAATTGCAAACAAGCATTTGATAAGCTGAAGACCGCACTGACTCAAGCCCTAATTATAAGAGGATCAGAATGGAGTCAACCATTTGAAATAATGTGTGACGCTTCCAACCATGCCGTAGGAGCAGCACTGGCTCAGCGTGAAGGTAAGGATCCTTTTGTTATTGCTTACGCGTCTAAAACTTTAGATGCCGCTCAGTCGAATTACACTACTACTGAGAAAGAGCTTCTTGCTATTGTTTTTGCTCTGGATAAATTCCGAGCCTATTTACTTGGTACTAAAGTAGTAGTGTATTCAGACCACGCAGCTCTAAAGTATTTATTAGCTAAAAAGGAGTCCAAACCAAGGCTTATACGTTAGATACTGCTATTACAAAAATTTGATTTGGAAATTAAGGATAGGAGTGGTAACCAGAATTTAGTGGTAGACTGATAAACCCATATTTCATGAGTTCTTTTGTGCTTAATTAGAGTGATTTATACAATCCTTCACCTACTTATTCACATTAATTGCATGGTTTTACTTTCCCTTCCTTATTATGTGATGTAAATGAAAAACATGTTTTCTAAGCTTTAAAATTAATTATTTTAATTACCTTTATTTCCATTCGATGCCGTGATTAGTGTGTTAAGTAGTTTCAGATTTTCTAAAGGCAGAATGACTTAAAGGATGAAAAAGGAAATATACTAAAATGGAAGGAGAAAGCAAAACGGAGCTTTAAGGAAACTGGTACCCACGCGATCGCATGGATGACGCGATCGTGTGCCAAGCCCGAATCAGCAGCGACGCGGCCGCATGACTGACGTGAACGCGCGCCTTAAGCAGAATGCATATGACGCGGTCGCATGACTGACGCGACTGCGTGGCAAAGAAAAGCTCCGAATGACGCGACCGCGTGACCCACGCGGACGCGTGACAGAGGCCACGCACCAGAAATTACAGAATACGCCCCCAGCAAACTCTGAAGCCCTTTTTGGCCCAGATCCAAGTACAGACAGCATAGACCAGAGGTTATAAAGTG
>NC_029791.2:22757572-22765861 GCF_000816755.2 Arachis ipaensis | reverse complement strand
GCTTCTCACTTTCTAAACCCCGATTACAACCTTTATAACCAATAATAAGAACATACTTCCTCGCAGTTCCTTGAGAAGACGTCCCGAGGTTTGAATACTCGGTTAACAATTTCTAAAGGGGTTTGTTACTTGTGACACCCAAAATGTTTGCACGAAGGGATTTTTGTTGGTTTAGAGACTATATCTACAACGCAACTATTTTTATGAAATTCTTTACTGGCAAAAATCCTAACGTCAAAATGGCGCCGTTGCCGGGGAACTGCTAACATGTGCCTTGTTATTGGTTATTGTAAATATTTTTCTTTTGCTTGTTTATTTATTTTTGTTTTTCCTTTTTATCCTTATTTGTTATTATGAACTCTCACCCCTCTCGCTTTGAGTTTGGTTCTAATATTGTTAAAGGAAATGGAAGTTACAGCGGGAATGTGCATCAAGGTCAGACCAATCAAGGATGGATGGAACCAAGAGGATCTAATCAACCCTTTTGGCAGCAACACCCTCCGAGATATCCTGGACAAAGACCATTCTACCGTGCATACCCAGCTGAAAGACATGGTGGACAACCTTGTAACTACCAACAAGTCCCACCCCGTGCATATGAACCATCCTTTCAACATAACCTCGAACCGCCACACTCACAAGCTTCTCTTCACCATTCGCCATCATATGATCCTTCCTTACCCCAATACCAATCCAATCGTCCCCAATCATCACCACATTCCTTTGTATCATGTCCAAGTCTGGCAAACCGCGAAGCAAAGGATCGCCTAAAAGAAACAGTAATTAAATTTCAAACAACCATTCAACAACTGAAGCAAGCACTAATTCAATGGGCCACTAGGTACTCAAATATACAAGGATCAACCACAGCTCCATGTGGACAGCCCGATGAAGAGCGTAGCATGAAAGAAATACTAGAAACTCCAGTGGACAAGACAGAGAATGAATTCATACCAGAACAAGTGGAAGAAGCTGTCATTGTTCAAGAAGAAGAGTTGATTAAAGATCTAGGAGATGCTGAACTTCCTTGGGAATCCAGAATTGAGGAAAACTCCGTCCAAGATGCTACAGTTGATGCTAAGGAGGATACCGTACAATCTCCAAGGCAAGTCGTTTACGAAGAATCAGACGAAATAATCCAAAAAGCAAATTTCCTTGATGATGATAGTCACAAGTCTAGTTCTCATAGTGATGAACTTGCGTCCGCAAGTGAATTCTCTGAGATCGAAGAATCTTTCCCAAGTGAATATGAAGATGATGCGGAGGTAGATTTCTCTCAACCTCCAATCTATGACTCAAGTGATGAGGAAGACATAGAAGACTTTGACCAGGATACAGATACAATTGAAGATCTTTGCGAGGAAGTGGAAGAATTCACAGAAGAGCACAAGGAAACGAAACTTGCAGAGCCATCAAAAACACCAATTCCAAGGCCATTACCACCTAATACAAGCTTCAAGTGGGTACAATCCTTAACTTATAGCTTTACTTATTCACTTGAATATGGTTTGCTTGAAACAGATGGCCAACTTAGAGCTCTCTGCGGCTTTAAGAGTAAGAGGGAATTGGCTCGTACTCAGAACTGGTGCACCAGGTTCAATAAGGTTCCGCACTTCATCTCGAAGTACACGGATTGGTATCATGCTCAATTGCATGGATCACGGAGAACGTTTGGTCACTACGGTGAGATTCTACTTTTTAACCCGCCCGAATGGAAACTTGCAAATCAAAACGGAGGCGGATCTAAAAACACAGCTTGAGATCATGGATTATATTCTGACATTCGTCATCCCGGGAGGCTGATTATCTGTTTGAAGCTGCTCAGAAGCTTTACGTGCCTAGTTTGGGACCCCGGAGGCTATTGGCATTCCAAGCACTGGTGGAAATTTTTGGACGAATTTAAACATAAGCCACCATAACAGGATACTCTTCCAATGTCCAACTTAAGGACTTTAACTAAAAGTGCTAGGAGGGAGACAATCCACCATGGTATGGTCGCTTCTTTTTCAATTTATTTCTTGTTAATTGCTTTCATTTTTCCTTTTTCATTTTAATTTATTAAACCTGGAATCATGCATAAGCATTCATGATAGTCATTGCATTCTGCATTTTTCATGCATATAAAAAAAATGGGTTGCACGACGCGACCGCATGCCCCATGCGATCGCGTCATATCGCGAAAAACACCACCCATGCGACTGCGTGACCCACGCGGCCGCGTGATATATATATCGGCATAAGGATCCAACGAACAGAAAGTTAGGCTGGAATCGTGCGGCCCTTGTGCGTTTCGCACAAATTGGCCCACGCGATCGCATGCCCCATGCGATCGCGTCACTTGCACAATATCAATCCCACGCGACCACGTGAGCGACGCGATCGCGTTGCATGGATTGCATATCACCCCAAAAAGGAGACAGAGAGTTGCACTGAAACAGCGCTGGAGTCGTGCGTTTAGCACGAATTCCAGCAACGCGATCGCGCGACCCATGCGATCGCGTCGCCCCTCTTTCCCCCCTCTCATGCGATTCCTCTCTCACTAACCCTAACACCTCCCTCCGCCACTGCCCCCTCAGCCGCCACCGCGACGCCGTGCACCACCACCGCGCCGGACGCTGCCGCCGCCACCTTCTTCCCTATTCCACCCCTTCCGCTTCCCAGGTTCTGCAACCCGCAATCCTTTTTATCCGTTCGTCACTTTTCTATATTTTTATTCCGTTTATGTTCATGATTAGAATAGCTAGACTTGCATGTCGTAGTGGATTTTTTAGGTTGTTAGGTAGCTTAGGCTGTGGTTAGTGGATCTAGGTCTGTTTACTTGCACTGTTCTTACTTCTGTTTTATCCTATGTGCAAATCTGTTGCTGCTGTAATCATATGCTGCTTTCTTGTATGTTGCTGCTGTTTACATTGAGTTTTTATGTTTATTTTATATCTATGTACATGCAGCTTGATTTTTTTCATATGAACTGATATGATTGCTGTTTATTTTCCGGGACAATCCAATTTTGGCCAGAATGCTGCCCAAATTTTTTGAAAATTGTTTTCATTCTTGTTTTGGTTTGGCAACTCTGTTTTACTCTGCTTCCCCCAAATCATTCCTGGTTCATAACCTGCAATTGTGATTCACTGATTCCAATTTCTGATTTCTTTATTTCTATTCGAATCAGCATCACCCTGTTTTCTTTATTCGATTATGAGTATTTCTATTCTTACCTGTGAATCCTTGTTATATGGAATTTTTCTATGCCACTTACTTTCCTAACTCACTAATTTTAATTTACTAATTTCTTTTTACCATACTAACCCTCTTGATCTCTTTTCTGATTACTTTCACTTCCTCTAACTTTCTCACTATGGCATATTGATTTTTTTTTCCATTTAACATAAATTCAATCACATTTCAATTACTCATTTTCCTTTTCTATTTCTCCCTTACCGCTTTGAGTTTCCTTTGTTTAAATTGCCTATTTGCTTTCCTATTTTTTTTATCCATTCCTGATTTTCTGTTTTTCAGGATGTCTGCCTCACAGAGAAAAGGCAAAGGCAAGGCCACTGGCTAGCGCAAGAGAGGAGACTCCTCCCAGTCCATCATTGCTCTAATGCACGATTCATCATGGCGGGAGAAGAACTTCACATAGCAGGAGAAAGCTAACCAGCTGCTTCCTGCAAATGATCCTATAAAATTTGCAAACCAGTACTGTGAACTGAAGTACCCGGCTTTTGCGAACTCCAGAAATCTATACCTGGAACGTACCTTGAAGATTCCAGAAGCCCTCCAGCAGTACACTACTGAGAAAATCAAGCAACGGGGCTGGTTCTTTCTGGAGAGACCACTGACAGAGGTCAATGCATCTTGGGTCCGGGAATTCTATTGCAACTACTACCTTACTACCCTAGATGCAGTAAACCTGAGGGGAAAACAAATTCTGGTCACTGAGGAGGCCATCGAGACCATTCTCCAGCTCCCAGCCAAGTCCGATCAGCCAGATGGTTTTGCACAGGCTGAGGAGGACATGGGCCAGATGCAGTTTGACTGGGATGCTGTGAAGGCACGGATAGCTCTCGACCCTGCTGTTCCTTGGGAGATGGGTCAGAACACCACTATGCCTAGAGGGATCAAGAGAGTGTACTTGAATGATGAGACTCGGCTTTGGCATCAGATCTTGAGTAATTTTGTGATGCCGAGTACTCACGAGACTGAGATCCCGGTTACCATGATCACCCTCCTCTGGTGTGCGTTGGAGGGTAAGGACCTGTACTTACCTCGTTTTATCCGGCATTATATGGCCAGGGTCCACGTCCGAGGCACCCTCCCCTTTCCTTATCTAGTTACATCGCTAGGCCGTCAGGCTGATGTGCCTTGGGAGGATGCCGATGAGCGACCCCCAGCAACGGACTGCAGGAAGATCATTCCTCACAGCAGGAACTTCCTTGCTTTGGGCTACAGACCACCACCTGTCACTGCTACTGATGAGACAGCCCCTCCGTCTGCTGGACCCTCTTCATCCACAGCTGCCCCTGCTGCTACCACTGCACCTCCACCCGCCTCTGAGCCAGTTTATCGCCTCGTGCACCGTCTATTCCGCCAGCTTGATCAGATGGAGCGCCGTAATAGGCGCCGGTAAGAGAGATTGGAGCGCCGCAGCAGGCGACGCTATTCCCATCTGAAGCTGATGATCAGACAGGGCGCCAACATCCCCTCCGAGCCCGAAACACCATCAGAGCCATCAGAGAAAGAGGAGGATGAGCACGAGGAGGAGCCTCATTCCCAGGCGGAGACCCATCAGCAGGCAGCCACAGAGAAGACTGCCCCGCATCAGGAGGTTATGCCCTAGCTTGAGGCTGCAGATCTGGAGATCCCGATCCAGTCAGTCTCCCCTCTACAGCAGCCAGACTCTCAGCCCACCACCGCCACAGAGACCCCAGCTACCATCCCTCCCAGTGATGACACTCCTTCACACCCAGCTTGATTGAGCATCGAGGATGATGCTTCATTTTAAGTGTGGGGAGGTCGCCATCTCTGGCGTTTATTTTGGTGAACTACTACATACTTTTTTCTTTTATTTTGGATATTTTTCTGTATTTTTTTCTTTTCTTTTCCTTTTACTGTTATTTTTTGAGTACTTATACATTGTTTTTATGTATTTTTGCTCTATTTTCTGCATTTTGCATCTTTAGTTCATACTTTAGCCATTTAGTTTATTTTAGCTATTTAGTTTAGTTTGCAATTCTGATTTATTAGTGGATTAATTAGTATAGTTTACTGATGAGCGGATATTTTATACGCTTTTTGGGGTTAATTTCATATAGTTTTTAGTGTGTTTTAGTTAGTTTTTAGTTTATTTTCAGTAGTTTCTAGGAAAAATTCATATTTCTGGACTTTACTATGAGTTTGTGTGTTTTTTTGTGATTTCAGGTATTTTCTGGCTGAAATTGAGGGAGCTGAGCAAAAATCTGATTCATGCTGAAAAAGGACTGCTGATGCTGTTGAATTCTGACCTCCTTGCACTCAAAGTAGATTTTCTGGAGCTACAGAACTCCAAATGGCGCGCTCTCAATTGCGTTGGAAAGTAGACATCCAGGGCTTTCCAGCAATATATAATAGTCCATACTTTGCTCAAGGATAGATGACGTAAACTGGCATTCAACGCCAGTTCTATGCTGCAGTCTGGCGTCCAGCGCCAGAAACAAGTTACAAAGTGGAGTTCAACGCCAGAAAAGGATCCAAAGCTGGCGTTGAACGCCCAAAACAGCCCTATGCACGTGATTAGCTTAAGTCTCAACCCCAGCACACACCAAGTTGGCCCCAGAAGTGGATTTCTACACCATCTATCATAGTTTGTTCATTTTCTGTAAACCTAGGTTACTAGTCTAGTATTTAAACAACTTTTAGAGGTTTATTTCGCATCTCATGACATTTCAGATCTAAACTTTGTACCTTTTTGACGGCATGAGTCTCTAAACTCCATTGTTGGGGGTGAGGAGCTCTGCTGTGCCTCGATGAGTTAATGCCAGTATTTCTGTTTTCTATTCAATCATGTTTGTTCCTGTCTAAGATATTCATTTGCGCCTTATTATGATGAATGTGATGATCCGTGACACTTATCACCATTCTCACCTTATGAACGCGTGCCTGACAACCACCTCCGTTCTACATTAGATTGAATGAGTATCTCTTAGATTCCTTAATCGGAATCTCCGTGGTATAAGCTAGAATCCATTGGCAGCATCCTTGAGAATCCGGAAAGTCTAAACCTTGTCTGTGGTATTCCTAGTAGGATTCTGGGATTGGATGACTGTGACGAGCTTCAAACTCGCGAGTGCTGGGCGTAGTGACAAACGCAAAAGGATGGCGAATCCTATTCCGGTATGATCGAGAACCTACAGATGATTAGCCGTGCGGTGACAGCGCACTTGGACCATTTTCACTAAAAGGAAGGATGGTAGCCATTGACAACGGTGATCCTCCAACACACAGCTTGCCATAGGAGGGACTTGCGTGCGAGAAGAAGAAGATAGAGAGAAAGCAGAGATTCAAAAGGCAAAGCATCTCCAAAACTCCAACATATTCTCATTTACTGCATAACAAGTAACCTTTAATTCATGCTCTCTTGTTCATTTGAAAGTCAATTGATAACCACTAATTAATATCCTGACTAAGAGTTGCAAGATAACCATAGCTTGCTTCAAGCCAACAATCTCCGTGGGATCGACCCTTACTCACGTAAGGTATTACTTGGACGACCCAGTGCACTTGCTGGTTAGTTGTGCGGAATTACATAGTGTGAAGTAATTTTCGTGCACCAAGGTTTTGGCGCCGTTGCCGGGGATTGTTTGAGTTTGGACAACTGACAGTTTATTTTGTTGCTTAGATTAGGAAAAAAAAATTTGTCTTTTTGGTTCAGAGTATTTTATTATTTATACCTTGTTAAAACACTTTAAATTTATAGCTCAATTAGTTAGAGCGTGGTGCTTATGTTCTTAGTAATTGGCTATCTTATTTTCAAAATCTTTTTCAAAAATAATTTTTCTTTGAATAAATCTTGTGCCAAACTTTAAGTTTGGTGTTTTCTTGTTGATTTTTTTTTTCGAAAATTTTATTTTGGTTTTCTAAAAATTTTAAGTTTGGTGTTCTTTCTTCATGTTCTTGTGTTCTTGTGAGTCTTCAAAGTGTTCTTGAGTTCTCCTTGCGTCTTGATCTTAAAATTTTTAAGTTTGGTGTTCCTTGGTGTTTTCCCTCCAGAATTTTCGAAAACAAGGAGCATTAGATCTAAAAATTTTAAATCTTGGGCTATCTTATTGTTTCTCTCTCTCTCCTCCTTAAATTCAAAAATATCTTTTCTCTCTATTTTTAAAACAAATTTTCGAAAATTATTTTTAAAATTCAGATTTTTTTTTCTTTCAAATGGAGTAGTATCTGCATACCCTCCATTGGAGTCAGTAGCTTTGAGCTGAATCCTCAGCTCATTATCATGGTGCAGCAAAGCTTCCAGTATTCCGGTCTTCCACAAGAAGAACCTACAGAGTTTCTGGCACAGTTTTTACAAATTGCTGACACAGTACATGATAAGGAAGTAGATCAGGATGTCTACAGATTATTACTGTTTCCATTTGCTGTAAAAGACCAAGCCAAGAGGTGGTTAAATAACCAACCTAAGGCTAGCATAAGGACATGGAAACAGCTAACAGAAAAATTCCTGAATCAATACTTCCCTCCAAAACGGATGACACAGCTAAGGCTAGACATCCAAGGCTTTAAACAAGGAGATAATGAATCTCTTTATGATGCCTGGGAGAGATACAGAGAGATGCTAAGAAAATGTCCCTCTAAAATGTTTTCAGAGTGGGTTCAGTTAGAAATCTTCTATTATGGGCTTACAGAAAGAGCTCAGATCTCTTTAGATTGCTCAGCTGGTGGATCTATCCACATGAGAAAGACAATTGAAGAAGCTCAAGAGCTCATTGATACAGTTGCTAGAAATCAGCATCTGTGCAGTGACCCTTCCATGAAAGAAGAGGCTAAAACAGTAACTGCTGAACTCAGTCCGGCAGAGCAAGCTGCTGAATTCAATCAGCAATTGGATTTTCTAACAAAGCAGTTAGCTGAATTCAAGGATAAACTACAAGAGACAAGGATGGCTAATATAAACATGGAAGTACAATTAAAGCAAACAAGGCAGCAGCTGTCAAAACAAATAACAGAAGAATGCCAAGCAGTTTAACTAAGAAGTGGGAAAGCACTAACTACCCCACTTCAAAGCAGCAGGAAACCAAGAAATGAGCAAAC
>NC_029791.2:22752756-22757461 GCF_000816755.2 Arachis ipaensis | reverse complement strand
ACCCTGGCATTCAAATGCCAGTGAGGGATCAGACACACACAAGTGCTGATAACAACCCCTTTAAAAAGGCTTCCTCAACCACTTCTGTAGGAAATAAACTTACAGCAACTAAGGTTGAGGAATATAAAGCCAAGATACCTTATCCTCAAAAACTCCGCCAAGAGGAGCAGGATAAGCGATTTGCTCACTTTGCAGATTATCTCAGGACTCTTGAAATAAAGACTCCATTTGCAGAGGCACTTGAGCAAATACCTTCTTATGCCAAGTTCATGAAAGAGATCTTGAGTCATAAGANTGAGCCCTGTCCAAGTTGTCCCCAAAAAGGGAGGCATGACAGTGGTTCATAATGAAAAGAATGAACTGGTTCCTACAAGAACAATTACAGGGTGGCGCATGTGTATTGACTACAGAAGGCTCAACACAGCCACCAGAAATTATCATTTTCCTTTACCATTCATAGACCAGATGCTAGAAAGACTGGCAGGTCATGATTATTACTGCTTTTTGGATGGCTACTCAGGCTAAAACCAGATTGCAGTAAATCCCCAGGATCAAGAGAAAACAGCATTCACATGTCCATCTGGAATGTTTGCTTATAGAAGGATGCCATTTGGGCTGTGTAATGCGCCTGCAACCTTCCAGAGATGCATGCTCTCTATTTTCTCTGATATGGTGGAAAATTTTCTGGAAGTCTTCATGGATGACTTCTCAGTATATGGAGACTCATTCAACTCCTGTCTTGATCACCTGAAACTAGTTCTGAAAAGATGCCAAGAGACCAATCTGGTTTTAAACTGGGAAAAATGTCACTTTATGGTGACTGAAGGGATTGTCCTTGGGCATAAAATTTCAAACAAGGGAATAGAGGTGGATCAAGCAAAAATAGAGGTAATTGAAAAATTACCACCCCCTGCCAATGTCAAGGCAATCAGAAGCTTTCTGGGGCATGCAGGATTCTATAGGAGGTTTATAAAGGATTTTTCAAAAATCGCAAAACCTCTGAGCAATCTGCTAGCTGCTGACACGCCATTTGTGTTTGACACAGAGTGTCTGCAGGCGTTTGAAACGCTGAAAGCCAAGCTGGTCACAGCACCAGTTATTTCTGCACCAGACTGGATATTACCATTTGAGCTAATGTGTGATGCCAGTGATCACGCCATTGGTGCAGTGCTGGGGCAGAGGCATGAAAAGCTTCTGCACGTCATTTATTATGCTAGCTGCGTTTTAAATGATGCCTAGAAGAATTACACAACCACAGAAAAAGAATTACTTGCAGTGGTTTATGCCATTGACAAGTTTAGATCATACTTGGTAGGATCAAAGGTGATTGTGTATACTGACCATGCTGCTCTCAAATATCTACTCACAAAGCAGAATTCAAAACCCAGGCTCATAAGATGGGTGTTGCTTCTGCAAGAGTTTGATATAGAAATAAGAGACAGAAAAGGGACAGAGAACCAAGTGGCTGATCATCTGTCCCGGATAGAGCCAGTAGAAGGGACGTCCCTTCCCTCTCCTGAGATCTCTGAGACTTTTCCGGATGAGCATTTATTTGCCATTCAGGAAACACCATGGTTTGCAGACATTGCAAACTATAAAGCTGCAAGGTTCATACCCAAAGAGTACAATAGGCAACAAAAGAAAAAATTAGTTACTGATGCAAAGTACTACTTGTGGGATGAACCCTATCTCTTTAAGAGATGTGCAGACGGAATAATCCGGAGATGTGTGCCTAGAGAAGAAGCACAGAGGATCATATGGCATTGCCATGGATCACAATATGGAGGCCATTTCGGAGGTGACCGAACAGCCACCAAGGTCCTCCAATGTGGCTTCTATTGGCCCACACTCTATAAAGATTCCCGAGAGTTCGTACGTAACTGTGACAGTTGCCAAAGAGCTGGTAATCAGCCTCATGGTTACGCCATGCCTCAACAAGGAATCTTGGAGATTGAGTTGTTTGACGTATGGGGAATTGACTTCATGGGACCTTTTCCACCATCATACTCAAACACTTATATTCTGGTGGCCGTTGACTACGTATCAAAATGGGTAGAGGCCGTTGCCACACCCACCAATGATACTAAAACAGTGCTGAAGTTCCTCCAGAAATATATCTTCAGCAGGTTTGGGGTCCCTAGAGTACTAATCAGTGATGGGGGCACTCACTTCTGCAACAAACAGCTTTACTCTGCCATGGTCCGGTATGGGATTCGCCACAAGGTAGCGACTCCATATCATCCACAGACTAATGGACAAGCTGAAGTCTTTAACAGAGAGCTAAAAATAATCCTAGAATGGACTGTAAGTACCCGTAGAAAGGATTGGGCAAGAAGCTTGGATGATGCTCTGTGGGCATACAGAACAGCATTCAAGACTCCTATAGGGACCTCTCCATACCAACTTGTGTATGGTAAGGCATGTCATCTGCCCGTGAAACTGGAACATAAAGCCTACTGGGCAACCAAATTCCTAAACTTTGATGCCAAATTAGCTGGAGAATCAGCTAAATGAACTAGAGGAATTCAGATGCACTGCTTTCGAAAATGCCAAGCTTTATAAAGAAAAATAAAAAAAATGGCATGACAGGAAGCTGTCATCTAGAATCTTTAAACCAGGACAAAAGGTTCTGTTGTTTAACTCTAGGCTCAGGCTATTCCCCGGGAAACTGAAGTCCCGGTGGAGGGGACCATATGTGATTACAAGTGTATCACCATATGGTATGTGGAGCTTCAAGATATTGATTCTGATAAGAAGTTCATTGTTAATGGACAGAGAATCAAGCACTATCTTGAAGGCAATGTTGAGCAAGAGTGCTCAAGGCTGAAGCTAGATTAAAAGCTCAGCAAGGTCCAGCTAAAGACAATAAAGAAGCGCTTGCTGGGAGGCAACCCAGCCATGGGGCATCACTTCCTCTAAGCATTTTGCCCTATTCTTGATTTTATTTGTTTATATAAAGTTCATTGATCCTAAGGTAAAGAGTCAATTGTATAAGTTCACAGGGTTACAGAAGTATTATGCACGCAAAATAGAGAAAAAGAGCTCACTGGCAAGAAAACGCCAGTAAAAGTCTATTTTGGGCGTTCAACGCCCAACAGAAGCATCCACTGGGCGTTTAACGCCAGATTTACAGCGTTCTGGGCGTTCAGAAAAACGCCCAGTAACAAAGGACTTCCTGGCATTCAACGCCAGAAATAAGCAGCAGCTGGGCATTGAACGCCCAGGAGAAGTAGCATTTGGGCGTTCAAACGCCAGGATGGTGGGGAGGAGGTAAATTCGTTTTTTTCACATTTTTCATTTTAATCCTAATTTTCATATTCCAATTCATGATTTCTTGCATAAACATGTTAAGAACCCTGATTTCTAAAATCCCTAATTTCTAAAAACCCTTCTTTAAAAATATTAAATGTATCTTAATCCATAAGCATAAATCCTTTTTTTCAATCCAACTAACTCTTTTTCAAAATTTTCAAAACAAATCTCTATCTTTTCATTCAAAAACCTTTTCAACTAAGCAATATCTTTTTCAAATATCCATACTATCTTTTTCAAAATCCCAAATCTATCTTCTTCAGATATCTTTCATATCTTTTCAATTTTAAATCATATCTTTTCTTATCAAATTTTTTTCTAAAAATCATATCTTCTATCTTATCTTTCTCCCTATTTTTCGAAAACCCACCCCCCTCTCCCTTTAAATATGGGTTCGGCCTCCCTCCCCTCCCATCCACCATTGCACCTAGCTCTCCTTCTCTCCCTCTCCTTTCTTTTCTTTTTGCTTGAGGACAAGCAAACCTCTAAGTTTGGTGTGCTCATCCGTGATCACTAAGATCATGGCTCCTAAAGGAAAACAACCCACTCCAAGAGGCAAGAAAGAGAGTGTTCCAAAACCACTTTGGAATCAAGGGAAGTTCTTAACTAAAGAACATTCAGACCATTATTACAAAATAATGGGTCTAAGATCAGTGATCCCGAAAGTCAGATTCGATCTGAAAGAAGCGAATATCCGAAACCCCCCCTCCCTTTTAAAAAACCCATTCGGCCTCCTTCCTCTCATCCACCATCCTACACTAGCTCTCCTTCTATCCCTCTCCTTTCTTTTCTTTTGCTTGAGGACAAGCAAACCTCTAAGTTTGGTGTGTTTATCCGTGATCACTAAACCATACCCACTAAGATCATGGCTCCTAAAGGAAAACAACCCACTCCAAGAGGCAAGAAAGAGAGTGTTCCAAAACCACTTTGGAATCAAGGGAAGTTCTTAACTAAAGAACATTCAGACCATTATTACAAAATAATGGGTCTAAGATCAGTGATCCCGGAAGTTAGATTTGATCTGAAAGAAGACAAATATCTGGAGATCCAGGAGCAAATTTGAATCAGGAACTGGGAGATCCTAGCTAATCCTGAAACGAAAGTGGGAAGGAATATGGTCAAGGAGTTCTATGCTAATATATGGCAAACAGACAAGCAAAGAATATCTGGATCTGCTCTCTATGACTATCGGACCTTGGTCAGAGGAAAGATTGTTCTTACCCACCCTGACAAGATCAGGGAGATCTTAAAGCTACCTCAGCTGAAAGATGATCCAGACTCCTTCAATAGGAGAATGATGAGAACAGACAAGGACCTGGATAAGATTCTAGAGGACATATGCATCCCTGGAGCCAGGTGGACCACCAGCACGAAGGGTGTTCCTAATCAACTC
>NC_029791.2:22749576-22752741 GCF_000816755.2 Arachis ipaensis | reverse complement strand
AGAAAGAACAGAAGGAATAAAGTAGCATTCTTTGCTATTTGATTAAAGAACAGGAGGAGCAAGGGCGTGACTTAAGGGAATTGAAGCGCCAGAAATTATCTCTTGAAGGACCAAGCACCCCACAGATTAGAGGAACATCCACTTCCCAGAACAAAGGTTGTTAAATTCCAATCTTAGCCTTAACCCTGTGATAACTGTTTCTATTTTAGTTTTACCTTAGGAGTCATATAGTAGTAATTAGTATCTATATTTTTTATTTTATCCCCAATTAAGCTATAATTTAATTTTATCATCATCATTAAACATGAATAAAATAGAAGAATTTCTTTAGAATAAGAGGCAATATTTTTCGAGTTTTTAATAAGATAAATTCTAATTATTTACATGTGGTGGCAATGCTTTCTGTCTTCTGAATGAATGCTTGAACAGTGCATGTCTTTTGAATTTGATGTTTAAGACTGTTAAATATGTTGGCTCTTGAAAGAATGATGAACATGAGACATGTTATTGATAATCTGAAAAATCATAAAAATGATTCTTGAAGCAAGAAAAGCAGTGAATACAAAAGCTTGCAAAAAAAAATAGCGAAAAAAAAAGGAGAGAAAATGCAAGCAGAAAAAGCCAAAAGCTCTTAAAACCAAGAGGCAAGAGCAAAAAGCCAATAACCCGTATTTCTGTTTTCTATTCAATCATGTTTGTTCCTATCTAAGATATTCATTTGTGCCTTATTATGATGAATGTGATGATCCATGACACTCATCACCATTCTCACCTTATGAACGCGTGCCTGACAACCACCTCCGTTCTACATTAGATTGAATGAGTATCTCTTAGATTTCTTAATCAGAATCTCCGTGGTATAAGCTAGAATCCATTGGCAGCATCCTTGAGAATTCGAAAAGTCTAAACCTTGTCTGTGGTATTCCTAGTAGGATTCTGGGATTGGATGACTGTGACGAGCTTCAAACTCGCGAGTGCTGGGCATAGTGACAGACGCAAAAGGATGGCGAATCCTATTCCGGTATGATCGAGAACCTACAGATGATTAGCCGTGCGGTGACAGCGCACCTGGACCATTTTCACTGAAAGGAAGGATGGTAGCCATTGACAACGGTGATCCTCCAACAAACAGCTTGCCATAGGAGGGACGTGCGTGTGAGAAGAAGAAGATAGAGAGAAAGCAGAGATTCAAAAGGCAAAGCATCTCCAAAACTCCAACATATTCTCATTTACTGCATAACAAGTAACCTTTAATTCATGCTCTCTTGTTCATTTGCAAGTCAATTGATAACCACTAATTAATATCCTGACTAAGAGTTGCAAGATAACCATAGCTTGCTTCAAGCTAAAAATCTCCGTGGGATCGATCCTTACTCACGTAAGGTATCACTTGGACGACCCAGTCCACTTGCTGGTTAGTTGTGCGGAATTACATAGTGTGAAGTAATTTTTGTGCACCATTTACCCGGCGCCGTTGCTGGGGATTGAATATAGAATAGATACATACCAAGAGAATGATTGAGGCCATCATTTGATTTCAACTCACTTACCCCAAATTAGCCTACCTTCTACATCACCCTTGTTAGCCCCCTTGAGCCTTTTAAAACCCCTTTATTCTATTTAGCCAAATTACTAGCCTTAAGCAAAAAAACAAAAGAAAATCCCAAGTGAATCATTGGTTAGCTTAAGATAGAAAATTATGAATAGAGTTAAATGTGGGAAACCTTTTGGGAACATGGGTAATAGAAACAAAAGGATAGAAAAAGTTAAAAGAATAAAAATAAAAATTTGGGAAGCATGCTCATGAGAAAATCTAAGTGATTCAACTACCATGTGTATAAAAAAATTATTTTTCAGCATCTAAATAAAAGGGGATACAAAAGAAATTCTCCAATGCAAAATAAAAACAATTCACATGGAATAAAAAATAAAAAGTAAAAACATGAGCATGTAAACAATAAGTGGGATAATATGGGAAAATAGGTAAAGAAGTTTTATCTTGCTAAAAATGTATGTTAAGGTGAGATCTTAGTCTAATTAAGGATTCGCTTATTAGCTCACTTAACCCTATACATAAATCCTTACCTTTACCTTGGCCCCATTACAACCTTAATTAAGACCTCATGACTTTTTGGTATGACTATATTACATAATTGTTGACTGGTTAGATGAAAAACAAAGCTATAGAAATTAAGGATAAAAAGAAAAATAGAGTGAATAACCCCAATAAACACTGAGTGACTAGAGAGTAAATACAAAATCCAGTGAGGGTTCTATAACTCATCAACATATATCTGTGCTTATATTTACTAATTGTTTTGCAAGTTTGTACAATATTTTCTTTCCCATCTCATTTGCTAAAATGCTTTATTATTTAAGGGTTAGCTATATACATGTATATATATCTCCTTGAGAATGTGAAATAATTTGACTACATGTAGGCTTTATATATGAGTGGATGAATTAGAATTGCATGACTTATTAGGTAGATGCATTTAGCGTAGGTTGCATTTCATAACATTCCATCACTTTAACCTTAATTATTTACCTTGGATTTAGCATGAGGACATGCTAGTGTTTAAGTGTGGGGAGGTTGATAAACTCATATTTCATGAGTTCTTTTGTGCTTAATTAGAGTGATTTATACAATCCTTCACCTACTTATTCACATTAATTGCATGGTTTTACTTTCCCTTCCTTATTATGTGATGTAAATGAAAAACATGTTTTCTAAGCTTTAAAATTAATTATTTTAATTACCTTTATTTCCATTCGATGCCGTGATTAGTGTGTTGAGTAGTTTCAGATTTTCTAAAGGCAGAATGACTTAAAGGATGAAAAAGGAAACACACTAAAATGGAAGGAGAAAGCAAAACGGAGCTTTAAGGAAACTGGTACCCACGCGATCACATGGATGACGCGATCGCGTGCCCAGCCCGAATCAGCAGCGACGCGGCCGCATGACTGACGCGACCGCGTGGCAAAGAAAAGCTCCGAATGACGCGACCGCGTGACCCACGCGGATGCGTGACAGAGGCCACGCACCAGAAATTACAGAATACGCCCCCAGCAAATTCTAAAGCCCTTTTTGGCCCAGATCCAAGTACAGACAGCATAGACCAGAGGTTATAAAGTGGAGGAATGCATCCATTCAGGGAGAGCTCA
>NC_029791.2:22744035-22749560 GCF_000816755.2 Arachis ipaensis | reverse complement strand
AGTTATTATTTATTTTTAATTGCCATTTAATTCACTCGTCATTTAAATTACTTGCTTCTCACTTTCTAAACCCCGATTACAACCTTTATAACCAATAATAAGAACATACTTCCTCGCAGTTCCTTGAGAAGACGACCCGAGGTTTGAATACTCGGTTAACAATTTCTAAAGGGGTTTGTTACTTGTGACACCCAAAACGTTTGCACGAAGGGATTTTTGTTGGTTTAGAGACTATATCTACAACGCAACTATTTTTATGAAATTCTTTACTGGCAAAAATTCTAACGTCAAAATGGCGCCGTTGCCGGGGAACTGCTAACGTGTGCCTTGTTATTGGTTATTGTAAATATTTTTCTTTTGCTTATTTATTTATTTTTGTTTTTCCTTTTTATCTTTATTTGCTACTATGAACTCTCACCCCTCTCGCTTTGAGTTTGGTTCTAATATTGTTAAAGGAAATAGAAGTTACAGCAGGAACGTGCATCATGGTCAGACCAATCAAGGATGGATGGAGCCAAGAGGATCTAATCAACCCTTTAGACAGCAACACCCTCCGAGATATCCTGGACAAAGACCATTCTACAATGCATACCCAGCCGAAAGATATGGTGGACAACCTTGTAACTACCAACAAGTCCCACCCCGTGCATATGAACCATCCTTTCAACATAACCTCGAACCGCCACACTCACAAGCTTCTCTTCACCATTCGCCATCATATGATCCTTCCTTACCCCAATACCAATCCAATCATCCCCAATCATCACCACATTCCTTTGTATCATGTCCAAGTCTGGCAAACCGCGAAGCAAAGGATCGCCTAAAAGAAACAGTAATTAAATTTCAAACAACCATTCAACAACTGAAGCAAGCACTAATTCAATGGGCCACTAGGTGCTCAAATATACAAGGATCAACCACAGCTCCATGTGGACAGCCCGATGAAGAGCGTAGCATGAAAGAAATACTAGAGACTCCAGTGGACAAGACAGAGAATGAATTCATACTAGAACAAGTGGAAGAAGCTGTCATTGTTCAAGAAGAAGAGTTGATTGAAGATCTAGGAGATGCTGAACTTCCTTGGAAATCCAGAATTAAGGAAAACTCCGTCCAAGATGCTACAGTTGATGCTAAGGAGGATACCGTACAATCTCCAAGGCAAGTCGTTTACGAAGAATCAGACGGAATAATCCAAAAAGTAAATTTTCTTGATGATGATAGTCACAAGTCTAGTTCTCCTAGTGATGAACTTGCGTCCGCAAGTGAATTCTCTGATATCGAAGAATCTTTCCCAAGTGAATATGAAGATGATGCGGAGGTAGATTTCTCTCAACCTCCAATCTATGACTCAAGTGATGAGGAAGATATAGAAGACTTTGACCAGGATACAGATACAATTGAAGATCTTTGCGAGGAAGTGGAAGAATTCACAGAAGAGCACAAGGAAACGAAACTTGCAGAGCCACCAAAAACACCAATTCCAAGGCCATTACCACCTAATACAAGCTTCAAGTGGGTACAATCCTTAACTTATAGCTTTACTTATTCACTTGAATATGGTTTGCTTGAAATAGATGGCCAACTTAAAGCTCTCTGCGGCTTTAAGAGTAAGAGGGAATTGGCTCGTACTCAGAACTGGTGCACCAGGTTCAATAAGGTTCCGCGCTTCACCTCGAAGTACACGGATTGGTATCATGCTCAATTGCATGGATCACGGAGAACGTTTGGTCACCACGGTGAGATTCTACTTTTTAACCCGCCCGAATGGAAACTTGCAAATCAAAACAGAATCATGCATAAGCATTCATGATAGTCATTGCATTCTGCATTTTTCATGCATATAAAAAAAATGGGTTGCACGACGCGACCGCATGCCCCATGCGATCGCGTCATATCGCGAAAAACACCACCCATGCGACCGCGTGACCCACGCGGCCGCGTGATATATATATCGGCATAAGGATCCAACGAACAGAAAGTTAGACTGAAATCGTGCGGCCCTTGTGCGTTTCGCACAAATTGGCCCACGCGATCGCATGCCCCATGCGATCGCGTCACTTGCACAATATCAATCCCACGCGACCGCGTGAGCGACGCGATCGCGTCGCATGGATTGCATATCACCCCAAAAAGGAGACAGAGAGTTGCATGAAACAGCGTTGGAGTCGTGCGTTTAGCACGAATTCCAGCGACGCGATCGCGCGACCCATGTGAAAGTTATGTTAGAGTGGTGCTGGACTGGCGCTGGACGCGCAGTCCCTCTCACGCGATCGCGTGCCCCACGCGGCCGCGTCGTACCCCAATAATTGACCACTCACGCGATCGCATGCCCCATGCGATCGCGTCACCCAAAATTTGGCATTTAATGATTTTGAACAGAGAGTTGTGCGAGTGCGCGGCTGCCTTCGCGCCAATGGCATAAAACGGGTCACGCGACCGCGTGACCGACGCGACCGCGTCATTCAGTTTAAGCGCAAGTTGCGCGATCGCGTGCCCCACGCGACCGCGTCGCTTGCGCCGCACAGTTTTCCTAATTTGCCAATTATCATATCTTTCTCTCCCCAAATCCTATTTTCTCTTTTCCCTCCTTATTTCTTCTTCCTCCCTTCCTCCCTTCTTCCTTCTTTCTCACTTTTTACTCTCTTTCACCCCCATTAACAAGGTTCTTCTTGTTCTCCTTCCCTCCTTACTTTTCTATTATTCTTCTTATTTTTATATGTTATCTTCTTTTCTTTTCGCTTTACCTTCATTATTCATATATTATTTTTCTTCCTTTCTTTTTCCTTTTTACTTGGTGTAATAAATTTATTTGAGTCATTATTTTTTATTATATGCTTGTGGATTGTTGTACATTTGTTTGACAATTATATATTGCTTTTTAAGGGATTACTTGCATGTTCAAATTCTTATTTTCAAGAGCTTCTTCTACATGCATGCTATGTGTTTGTGAAAAAGTCCATATGGCATTATGAACTTCTTTACATTTTTCTACTCTAATATTCAATGCTTGCTTTTCACAAATTCCCTTTACTATTTTATTCATTGAATTTAATTGTCAATACAAATGTGATAGTTAGTTACGAGTGATAACATATTTTAATTGGACACTGAATGCTTGATCTATGCTACTCATGCCTTTGCCTGCATGCCAATAAACCCCTTGCATTTCATTGTCCTACATGCACTTGCTATATTTCCATTGATGAACTTTTCACATGTAGTCCAGACCATGTGTTAACGTCATTCTTCTTTATTGTGCATTGATTATCACTCACATCACCCTCTTCCTTGCTTTACCCCTTTAAAAAATTTAATTTACTTTCTCTCCCCTTTTTCAGGATGGCCACCAAGAAAGGAAAGGAGAAAGCTACTCCCAAACAACCAGCAAGAAAAGGAACAAAGAGAGCATTAGTGGCAGAACCCTCTTCAACTGCGGTAAAGCCCTCAACAAAGAAAACAAAAAGGATTATAAAGGTTGATGATAAAGAAAAAGCCTTCCTAGCAAAGGACACTGCGCAATTTCCTAATCGCTACTGTGAGCAGATGTTCCCCATCCTGGCTGAAAGGAGTTACAACAACGAATACCTTCTTCTCCTCCCGCCCAATATTGCTACCTTTGTTGAGCCGCAAATTGCCCGAAGACAATGGGGTTTCCTACAGAGACAGCCAAGGCAGGTCAATCTTTCTTGGGTAGTCAAGTTCTACTCCAACTTCCACCTGTCAACCCTGCAGTCTATCTTTGTCCGTCAGAAGCAAGTCCCCATTACTGAAGAAGCCATTCAAAAAGCTCTAGGTCTTCCCCCTGTTCCAGAAGGATTGGACGCCTTTCAAGAAGTCGCACTCAAGCGCCAGCTGTACCAATTTGACTGGGACGCCGTTCTCAGAGTCATCGCACTACCTGGCAGCCAATGGATCTACGGATACCATCGTACCCGCCCTAAGGGAATTTCGGCTTCAGCACTTACCTTGGAGGCACGCGTATGGGCACAGATTATGTCCCATTACGTCTTTCCGAGCACTCACGAGTCCTCCTTCACTGCGGACATGGCCGTTCTACTATGGTGCATCCTTACAGACCAACCTCTGAATCTACCAAGACATATCCGAAATGCCATGAGACACGTACAAATTGTGGGCAACTTACCTTTTCCCGCCCTGGTCTCAGATCTTGTCTCAGCTGCCGGAGTCTCCTACAAAGCTGGGGACACCAAAGCCATGCTTCCACGGGATGATCAGTATGTCCCCAACGGGAAGTACCTTAGACTTTCAGCAGCCACTATCAGCCAGCCTACTGAACCAGTTGAAGATATTCCTTCTTCAACACCACAAGCACCCATTACTGACCAACTGTTCCAGCAAATACTTGCAAGGTTGGATCGGCAGGAACACAAAGCTAAGATGAGAGAGCGCTGTAACAAGCGCCGATTCACATACCTCAAGGAGCTTATCATGGGAAAATTCAAGGACTCAGATACCCCGGACTCCACTTCCTTTTACAAGCACAGGGAGCCACGATGGCCCCGACGATGGAGATACTGCTACCAACCCACCTTTATTCCTGACAGATGGCACCGAGGACGGTGCAAAGCCTTAAGTGTGGGGAGGTCGGTCAGTACCTGACTTCCAGAGGTAATTTCTCTTCCCTAGCACCAATAAATTAGGATATTTAGTTAGATTTTTCTTTTGTAGAATAGGATAAATTGCATAGTAATAAATTAGTTGCATGCATGTTCTGCTTGATTGAAAAGACAATAAGTTTCTTCTAAGACCCTATCTTTGGAACAAAATTTCACTAATTTTAATTAAAAATTTTATGTTAAATTTGCTTGAAGTTGTATTTGGAACATGATTTTTGAGCTAAAGAACACACAACCTGTGAGATTTGAGCCTTTATGAATGGTTACATTATTTAACCATAACTATTTTATTCTTGTGTGTTTACTTCTCTATGATTGTAATCTATATTTTGTTTCATCCTATATGTCCAATGTTTATTATATTTATATGTTTGCATATGATTGAGGCCATTATTTGTTTAGCTTACTTATCCAAATCAAGCTTACTCTTTCAATTACCTTTGTTAGCCACTTTGAGCCTTTAAATCCCATTTGTTCTATATTTTACCACATTACTAGCCTTAAGCGGAAAAACAATTATATATCCCAAATTGAATCTTTGGTTAGCTTAAGATAGAATTGTGTGTGTTATTTAAGTATGAAAAATTGTGGAAGCAAAAGATAATAAGGGAATGTGTCATGATAATATACTAGGAATTTGGATACCTACTCATGAGAAACTATAAGAATTAAAAATCTATGTGCATTGATAAGCTATGTTATTTCTATGTTTCTATGTTTATAAAAAAAATCCAAAAATATTCAACAAATAAATAAGGGGACAAAATTACCCCAATGCTAAGTCAAGCATTCAAAGATCAATGCATGTATGATAAAATCGAAATAAAAGGTTGATACATGAGTATGGATGTGAAAGAGATTTCTGGGTAGCTAGGTATGAATTCTAAA
>NC_029791.2:22739162-22744010 GCF_000816755.2 Arachis ipaensis | reverse complement strand
CGTACCTTGGGAGTGACTACTACATACATGTGAGATCAGAGAGATCACATATCCCAGTAGTGAGATAGTAAGAGATTAGTACGAGAGATTAAAAACAAGAAGAGGATTGGTTAGTTGTTGTAAATTATGTGGTTACGTTTGTAGTACTCCAGAAAAGTTCCAACATTACCCCGGTTCCACTCCCATTCCTATATATATACCGATTCATTTTGAATTTCTATGTTCCCTGCTTTCATGAGCTATCTTCTTGCATTTTTATCTGCTCTTGCTTTATAAGAATTGGATTAGTGGAATTTGATTTGTAATTGTTTTGAAGAGCTTATTTACTTTAGATCAAGTGGACAAGAATCATATAGTTGCATTCGCATATATAGGCTGCATTGCATTGCATGGATTTTGCATGTTCCCACTCATTCATTTTATCTCCTTCAACTAAGCATGAGGACATGCTAATGTTTAAGTGTTGGGAGGTTGATAAACCACTATTTTATGGCTTATATTGTGTTTAATTATGTGGTTTTATCATGATCTTTACCCACTTATTCATTAAATAAGCATGCATTTATAATTCCTTCCTAAAGTTATCGCATGATTGAAAACTTGCTTCCTAGAGACTTTTAATTATATATTTTATTTCTCCTTTATTCCATTCGATGCTGTGATCTGTGTGTTAAGTGTTTCAGGCTTCATAGGGCATGAATGAGTTAGAGATTGGAAAGGAAGCTTGCAAAAAATGGAAGGAACACAAGAAATTGAGGAGATGACCAGCGAGAAGCGACGCGGCCGCATGGATGACGCGACCGCGCGGAAGAGAGGAAATCGCAATGACGCGGCTGCATGGATGACGCGGCCGCGTGAATTGGAAATTGCACAAGTGACGCGGAAGCGTGGACGACGCGCCCGCGTGGCAAAGCGAAACGCCGAATGACGTGTCCGCCTGAATGACGCGTCCGCATGACATGCGCGATCTGCATAATCTACAGAATCGCTGGGGGCGATTTCGGGCCTGATTTTGACCCAGTTTTCGGCCCAAAAAGGCATACTAGAGCCAGAGAACATGCAGAAACCAACAACAACATTCATTCCGCATAGTTTTTAGTTTTTAGATCTAGTTTTCCTCTCCTCTAGGTTTTCTCTCTACACGTTCATAGTTTTTAGGATTTGTTATTTTCATTGTTTTTGCATTGGGATATTGAGAAGAGTTATTGCCTCATCAAGACTTCGACATTCTAGTTCGTTCTCTTTACTTGTCTCTTACTCTTTCATGTTCCTTAATTTACTTAATTTTACTATTGGATTATTTTAGTATTTATTAATACAAGAATTACTTTTATTTTTAATTAATCTTTTGATCATTATTTATCATGTCTTTCTTTAATTCCCTTTCTTATGTTATGAATTTTACATTTACAATGAGCGAGTAGTTCCCTAACTTGATGAGGAGTTGATTGAAAGGAATCCTTGAGTTGGGATGCTCAAGAGAAAGATTGTAATTGGGTTTATTGTTGGATTGCTCTCTAGTCACTAACACCAATCCTCCCAAGAGCGGATTGGAACTTGTGGATAGAAACAGCATTCCAACTTGTTTAACTTTCCCTTATTTAGTAAGGGACAACTAAACATAATAACCCCAATTGTCAATTAATCTTGAGAGTACTCCAACAAGAATAGGGCTTCCAGCTAATCAACTCCCAGTCAAGGCTTTTATTTAAATTTATATAAATTCTCTAATTTAATTTTCTGCTATTCAACTCAAACCTTTTTGAAAACATCTGATCAATAAAATAGCACACTTGTCTGCAACTCGTTGGGAGACGACCTGGGATTCATACTCCCAGTATTTCAATTTTAATTTCTGTGACACCCTTCTAAATTGATAAGCGGATTTCTGGTTGGTTGAGAACTATACTTGTAACGCATATTTTATAATCATTCTTAACTCGCCAATTTCCGCCACCATCAACTAGATACGAGATATATTGAATTTCAAGTTGTTAAAAATTAAAAAAGTTCACACTGATGATAATGATGATGATATGATGATAAAAACATTGCCAAGAGATAAGTTTAAAACATGTTGTTTGATTATTGGAATTGTGAGGGCCTCCACCTAGTCGAAGAAGGAGAGATTTTTTGGATTGTTTCTCTCCTTTCTGAGGCTCAAGCCCAATTTTTGGATGTGTCTCCTTACACCCTTTGTCAATATCCTAATAAAATTTTTGGGGTAATTGAGAGTGAGAGAGAGCAGCCACAAAAGTGAGAGAAGAGGGAAAATAGAATTTTCGATTTTGTACAGAGTAACAGATTTCAAACAGCAATTTCTCATTCGTTCACTGTTGAATCGGTCTGAAATTTATACTTCCGATTTGCCTTATCTTGTTCTTCATTCTTGACGGTGAAGATGTTGATTAGAGGTCTATAATAGGAGAAATTGGCTTTCATAACAACTCTGATTTTGGGTATTTTTTATCTTCTTGTTATTCATTTATAAGTTTTAGCGTTTTGGTGTTTTAGGCAATTGTATGCACGATTGTACTTTGTTTCAGACTCTTTTGTATCTCATATTTGATTATAATAGAGCTATTTTATTGATTTGAACAACTCGTAATTTTTACCTCTCATATTAAAAAAAAATTACATTAAAATCTTAACTTGTTTTTGCTATTGTTTTACTTGATATATTTGCTTGTTCATAATTATTGTCGTATTATATTGTGAATACTTTTATATTATTTTTGTGTTAAATATTTATGTTATTGTTATTGTTGGATTCTTTCATTTTATTTAACGTGTTACGAACTGATTTATTATGTTGTGTTCCCTTTTTGAATTTCTTTTTAGAGAGTACAATTTATTTCTTATCATCTTCATACCTTAGTAAAAAATGTTCAGATTTACAATATTAATTAGCATCATGATGCTATTTATTTATTTATTTAAGACATGAAAAATCTTTTAAGACGTTGCTTGCAAAAGGCTAATATCCCGGTACCAAATTTTATTCTTGCTAAGCTCGTGTTTTGGTGGGATAGAAATTTAATACAGGGTAAAGTATCGTTTTTGTTTCTAATATTTAGGGTAAATTTTAAAGTTGTTTCTAACATTTTAATTGTCCTATTTAAGTTCCTAACGTTTTAAAATTGGTTCAATGTTATTTTGTCGTTAAGAATCTGTTAACAGAATTGACGGCGGGACAAAATTAAGACGATTTTGAAACATTAGAGATTTAAATAGAACGAAAACATTGGGACAAAAACGATATATAGAAATAAATTTTAATTTTATCTTTAATAATATTAATTTTTTAACTGTATATAATATTCAATTATTTTTTAACTACATCTAAATAAATTATATTTAATCATACTACTTTCATTCTAAATAAATTTTTTTATATTTTTATATTAACTTATAACTTTAAATATAAAATTATAAAAAAATAAATGTAGCCTTGGGGTCCTCAAAGGTTACCTCTGCCTCTGCTCAGAGTCATCTTGTAATCTTTGCGACCAACTTATGGACGTGGTTCATGCAAGACTACAGCGTGCAGCACTCTTGGACCATGTCATTCTCCATTGACATCAACTCTTGTTGTGGCATGAGTTTCCCGGACTGCTACAGACCTGTCCTCTTTAATATTAATGGCGATATGTGTCTCAAGGATGGCTCTTCCAACATGCAAGCTATTCCCCATGTTTAGACTCTAGAGCTTTGTTTCCAAGTACATTATTAATCCCATTGACACCTCTAGTGTTACACATCAACACTGACATCTCTTATCAAAGTATTTAATAATAAAGTAATATTACATAACAAATACAATTTATTATTTTTTACTAACACCTAATATTTTCTTTACAAAATTTATGTATTTTTTTATTCATTAAAAAATAAAAAACCAAAATAAAGATTAAAATGTAAAACTTCATTAAAATTTGTCAAAAAAACAATTGTTCATGTAAATTATTTTATTAAGATCATCATTTTTAATCAGAAAAATATACCCATGTACTTAATTTATAGCCATTCATCATTAAACTGTAATTTTTATTTAATTTTATCTATTTGACATTTTTACCCCTAGGTAATATCTCAAATAATACATATTGAAGTGCTTAAACTTACCCTTATATTATCAACTTGATTTGCTTTCAAGTCTACTTTGCAACAGCAGGCTTAGAAATTTGAATTGAAGTGTTAAAAATTTGCTGATAGCTAACTGTCAATTAGAACAACTTTAGCGAGTTTTGCTAGTTCTTGTTCTGACACAAGAGCAATAGTAACTCATCTTTAGTATTGGATGAGGGATTAAAGAGTAAGGTGTTAATTAGATCTTTGAAAATATTAGTTTTGGACTAATTTATCTTAAAAAAAATATCAATTAGATTCTCTAAGATAATAAATAGTGTCAAATTAAGAGGTCGCGGGTTCGAGTCACATATTTTTCCAAATTTTTAAATGCCAATGAGTAATAGCTCAAATGGCATAGACTCCTCATACTCAACTAAGAGGTTGCGGGGTCGAGTCTCCTATCTTTTCAAATTTTATAGCCAATGAGTAATAGCTCAAATGACATAGTCTCTCCATACTCAATTAAGAGGTTGCGGGTTTGAGTCTCCTATCTTTAGTAAAAAAATAATAATAATAAAATAAAATAAAATAGTGAATATATATATTCTTCTGTTAATAAGTAGTGTAAAATGAAATTGAATTGTCTATGTATTTTGTTATTTA
This sequence comes from Arachis ipaensis, assembly GCF_000816755.2. Taxonomy (NCBI): domain Eukaryota; kingdom Viridiplantae; phylum Streptophyta; class Magnoliopsida; order Fabales; family Fabaceae; genus Arachis; species Arachis ipaensis. Next base: position 22,739,276 of record NC_029791.2, on the reverse strand, counting down.
CAATGGTATATATTTTGGTATTGTTATATAAACAAAAAAACAATGTAGTTTTAGACAGTAAAATATTTATTATTTTTTGAGTTTTTATATACTCTTTATTAACTGTTTTTTATT
>NC_029791.2:22729752-22739135 GCF_000816755.2 Arachis ipaensis | reverse complement strand
ATCATAACACATTTCAAATATATTTCACAATCTTTAAACTAAGTGAATACCAACAAATATTTCAATGCTTCAAAAACAGATATTCAAGTAAATTCAAACATTTTAGAATAATGTAAAACTTCATCAAAAATATATATGGTCTCAAAAACAGATATTCAAGTAAGATCAAATAATTTAAAATAATGCAAAATTTCATAAAAAATATATATGGTCTCATGTATAGTTTTGAAAGTATAAACTCAATAAAAATGAATTATTCAGTCTTAATAAATCAATTATTCTAATCAATTTAAAACCGTTCTAGACAAATATAGTGAGTATAATTCAAAGATCATAATAGATATATGTCAAAATAATTATAGATGCGCAATCAAACAATTATAAATGTAAAGCCTACTCACAATGTAGTCCCAAGAGACCGAAGATATCAAACCCGGAGTGCCAAATTCAAGGTGAAGAGGATTGAAGTAGAATAAAACGAATGAGAGCAAAAATTTGGACTGGAGTAGCGACAAAAGACGGAGCTGGCGATAGTTCTGGGAATCTAAAACAGGCAAAACTAAAATCAAATTAAAACAAGGATAAGATAGATTAAATGGTGGCATAATAGGACATGAAAGCTAGAGCAGAATCAAGGAAAAAGGATGGACCGGGATAATGACAGGAGCAGTTCAGCTCTAGCAGCACCAACAACTCCGGCGGCAAGGACGATGGCTTAGCTCAGATACATCCAAACGGCGACAGGAACAGCGCAGCAGTGGATGGTCCCTCCTCCTTGGCGTTTCTCTCTCTCCGGGAACTCCTCTCTCTTCGAAGCTCCAAATCTACAACTACGACAATGGCGGCGAGGCTGGCTTCGGCGGCGGCGGCCATGGCAGCAGCAGTTCCATCTTTCCTCCAATCATGTAACTCCAATGACAACAGCGGCTTTAGAAAGACAAACCAAAAACAGGGGCAGAGCTCAGCAGCAGTGACAGATTCCTTCCCCACCATCGCGTTTCTTCCCACGGCGGACCCAACAGCAGTGGCGGCGGATCAATCGTGATGGAGGCACGGCGGCATCCCCTTCCTCTCGGCCTTGGCTTGCATCACGTCGCCCTCTTCTCTCCTCTCTGGCAGCGTTGACGATGAAAGAACGAGCTTGGCGTGCAGCACCAGGCGCGATGGCGGCGACAGTGGGACGCAACACGACGGTGATGACTGGGCGCGGTCCAGCCTCTCCCTACTTCCTCTTCTTCCCTCACGGCTCCCCACTCTTTGGATCTCTCGTCTCTCTTCCGTGGGTGTGACTGGTGGCTGGGTAAAGGGTTTCCCAATTTGAGAACTAGGGTTTCTGGTTTGGGGAAAAAAAAGAGAAATGAAGGTATTTTAGGGATTTTACATTCTACCCTCCTTATAAAAATTTTCGCCCTCGAAAATTGATATAAACTGCAAAACTTTACTTGGTTTTAGCAGTTTACCAAACATGAGAAGGAACTATAACGAGGTGCAAAATTTACAAGATAGGTTTGTGTTAAAAAGACGTGGTTAACATTCACACACACTCTTGTTCCTTTGATAAGACAAACACCTATAGCACTCTTCAACTTGTACCAAAATCTCCTTAACTTTCTCCTCAGAACACTCGCACTTCCTAATCTTCTTATTCTGTTGCACATATGCCATATATCCATGGTAGCAATCGGTCTCACATCAAGACTTGGAATTTCAACTTCTCAAACTTCCGCATGACTTATCTTCACACTTCTTGTAACGTTGTACACTTACAAATTTCACCTTCTGCGTCCATAATTCATGTTCTGTAGAACTAACGTATCACTGGTTATATCTAGGAATCACACGTGACATCGAAACAAGTTCGAGTTTACTCAGTGGAATACAAAACTTAGGAATAGAAGATCAAACATCACGGACGGTGTTCGCAAGAATTCAGAAGGATGCGTAGGATCGCAACTTAGCAATGATGTACAGAAACAACGAAGTGTTCTAGAAAGAAAGTCAATTCGCATTTTAAGAAAGAAATCCAAATCAAGGAACTTTGATAGGAACAATAAAGAAGGATGGATTATTAAGTCGAAATGAGTTTAAACCAAAAAAAAGAAGTACAAAGCTCACAGGAAATGGTCACTAAAGTCAATGTCACTGTTCACAAGGATTTAAGAGAATGATTAGGAATACAATCAAATAAGACATTCATCAACAATGGATAAAACTAAGAATTATTTCACATGCTCAAAGGAAAGTTATGAAACGAACATTTCAAAGGAAATGATAAAAGGATAAATGCTATCACGTCAAACAAATTTAAGTTGAAACAAAAGATGCAAGGTTTATGAATTGGAGATTAATGGATGTCGGGCAAAGGTTTTTCCTCAAGAACCTCGGAGGATACCTAGGTGCACAATCACACAAGGATATGCATGAGCAAATGGGATGTGGTTGAAAGAGAATCGAGTTGTATTCAAAGAAAAAAAAATCCAGCGTGAAGGTCTCTCATAAATTAATGAAATAGGTGGTGCATTGCAAACAAGCAGGCTCAAACAACATAAGGAAGTTACTCGGTCCATGTAGGAAAATGCAGGCAAGATCTAGGGCTATCTTATCGAAAATTCAACGAATGATTAGGGACACGATCAGGCAGAAGAAGAATAAAATCAAAACTTTTTCAAAGAAGACCCGAAATAAGAAACTCCAGGAGACTACCACAAGATATAATGTATCACAACAAAGCATGTTCAAATTTACATCAAGTTGTTACATAGTTCACGTGGAGAAAAGCAAAGTCAACACTTATATTGTCGAGAATCTAAGGGATAGCCAGCAGCACGATCAGATAGAGATATGTTTAAGATGTATTGCATTTCAAGAAGAATTAAAACAAAGAACTCCCGATATGAAAGATAGAAGAATGAATGATATGTCAAATCACGTAGCACGATCAAAGCGCATGCTTCGACACAAACTAACTCGAAAAGAATACCTAGCGCTCTCAATCTTAACGATTACCATTACTTAAATAAAAAGAAAGGAGTTTAAAAGAACTATTTCTGACATGTTATAATTTCTAGTCCTGTATGCACCATGCTCAATAACCACACCACAAGATGTGATAACATTAGATATTTTAACTCATGTCATGTTCAAGTGCTAAGCCAAACACATTACTATCAGATTATATTCCATGAAAAATATCCAGAAAACACATCTCAAGAAAAAAAATGATCTTGTTTCAAAACTTTCCCGTTTTTTCATATTGGAACTACCATGTTTACAAACATAGCCAATTCAAATAATGAGATTCATTATATGCACATCAGTTTAAAACATGTTCCATGCAGAATTGCAGATACTAACATCCACATGGCCAACAAAATCAATGAGCAAAATAGATAAAATTTTTAAAGCTAATATAATTATAAATAATTCTGTTAATTCGATCAATGAGTACTTGGCAATTTGAAGACTGAACCATTCAATTTATTTACGGAATGTCTTCCTGAAAATCATCTTATGCAATGATAAGTTTAAAATAGCAGGGAAGAACTAAAACCAAGTAAACCATTCTACTCTAAATCAACTTGGACAAGATTAGGCAATCCACAAAGTTGTGATGGTCTACATGTAGTTGTACATATAACTGCTTCCAAACTCACCTTGTCAAAATTTCAACAGCAGCAATTAATTTTTCATAAATTAAAGAGATATAATTAGATGAGAGGGAAGGAATTTAAGATACAAATAGAATGAAGTCCTGACTAAACTAAGGTACAATTGTCTGATTCTTTTTCAAGTGTTTTGAATTTGCTGCCAAAACTCGTTTTTTTTTCAGCATATGACATGAAAGAATGAGTAAACCAAATTCCTTTTTACATATAACAAGATTATTAGATAGCTTCCATCATGCACATGACAGAACATCTGATATTCAACTTAAAAATACTATGTTATTGTAGACCACTGACATGTTGAAGAAAGTTGCTAATAAACGAAAGAATTTTTTTTTTTTTTGCATAGGCAAAGTACTAAATTAACTGAAAGCTCTTAGATTGGAAAAGACCTTCGATCCAGTTAACTGATCATCTAAATAATTCACTACACCTAAGCAGAGAAAATCATCAATCCAACAAACAACAACACTACATTCATATGTTCATCGCATAGCCCTTCTTCTTGAGTAACTAAATAACCGTTTTCAAAATTCTTGATTTGAAAGAAAGGATTACAAGCAAATCAAAATTAGGTCATAACTCCAAAGATTATCAACATAAGAAGAAAACTCCAATATCGCTTATCAAATCTAGAACAAAGCAGCTCAATTAGTAACTCAACAAATCTATGCATTCCACAAATTCAAATAGAATTCTATAAAGAAATCAGATGGTAATTCGCAGCAAACATAGATTGAATCTTTTAAGTAATTCATGAACTATTGACATCAGGAATCATAGATCAACACGAAAACGAAGAAGATTAAAGCATACATTCACAAAATCGAAGAAAATTAGAACTAGATACGAGAGAAATTGCGAACCCGAACCAAAGTTGAAATCATTGCCAAAACACTTTTGAAAAAATCTACCAAAGGATAAGTCAAGATTGGGTGCAAAAGGACAAGAGTAGTAAGAAGCGGCAGAGGACGCATGATCACAATAATCAGAAGACAATAATGACATAGAGGACAAAGAGGACATTCCTATAGGCCTTTGATAGTGTCACAATTTGTACAAATAGGCGCGCTTCTATTTATACAATTGTGATCCTACCATAGGACACTTGCTCCATATTACACAGATTAACCTAAGCTCTGATACCACTTTGTCACGGCCGAAAATGAGCCATGACATAATCCCCAAGCAAGCCTAACATACGCAAATATAAGTTGAATAAGAAATTTACAAATATTTTACAAGTTCTAAAATAAATAATTATACATTTTTAACAAAAATTAAAATAATTAAGAATAGTTAGATCCTGCCTGTGACATATGGAGCATATACACCTAGAAACTCGATAAAGAATAGATACTCGTTGCAGATTATTACTCTTGAATAGAAAGTCTCACATAGTCAAGTATTTGTTCCTGAAAAATAATTTTAGAAAAACGGGGTGAGTTTTACAACTCAGTGACTAGACAATACATCTATAATCGGCATGAGACCATATAAATATTATTATCAAAGTAATTTTAATTAGAAAATAATAATTGATAATAATAAGTGAATCAATAAGGGAGTTCTCATACAGAAATCAAATCAAAAGTCCACACTTGGGCGGCTCCACCTATATGGGTAGCCCTTTCTTCTCGTGTGTCCGTACGGAATAACAGATCCAACGTGTGGCCTACACGTTAGATCATAACACATTTCAAATATATTTCACAATCTTTAAACTAAGTGAATACCAACAAATATTTCAATGCTTCAAAAACAGATATTCAAGTAAATTCAAACATTTTAGAATAATGTAAAACTTCATCAAAAATATATATGGTCTTAAAAACAGATATTCAAGTAAGATCAAATAATTTAAAATAATGCAAAATTTCATAAAAAATATATATGGTCTCATGTATAGTTCTGAAAGTATAAACTCAATAAAAATGAATTATTCAGTCTTAATAAATCAATTATTCTAATCAATTTAAAACCGTTCTAGACAAATATAGTGAGTATAATTCAAAGATCATAATAGATATATGTCAAAATAATTATAGATGCGCAATCAAACAATTATAAATGTAAAGCCTACTCACAATGTAGTCCCAAGAGACTGAAGATATCAAACCCGGAGTGCCAAATTCAAGGTGAAGAGGATTGAAGTAGAATAAAACGAATGAGAGCAAAAATTTGGACTGGAGTAGCGACAAAAGATGGAGCTGGCGATAGTTCTGGGAATCTAAAACAGGCAAAACTAAAATCGAATTAAAACAAGGATAAGATAGATTAAATGGTGGCATAATAGGACATGAAAGCTAGAGCAGAATCAAGGAAAAAGGATGGACCGGGATAATGACAGGAGCAGTTCAGCTCTAGCAGCACCAACAACTCCGGCGGCAAGGACGATGGCTTAGCTCAGATACATCCGAACGGCGACAGGAACAGCGCAGCAGCGGATGGTCCCTCCTCCTTGGCGTTTCTCTCTCTCCGGGAACTCCTCTCTCTTCGAAGCTCCAAATCTACAACTACGACAATGGCAGCGAGGCTGGCTTCGGCGGCGGCGGCCATGGCAGCAGCAGTTCCATCTTTCCTCCAATCATGTAACTCCAATGACAACAGCGGCTTTAGAAAGACAAACCAAAAACAGGGGCAGAGCTCAGCAGCAGTGACAGATTCCTTCCCCACCATCGCGTTTCTTCCCACGGCGGACCCAACAGCAGTGGCGGCGGATCAATCGTGATGGAGGCACGGCGGCGTCCCCTTCCTCTCGGCCTTGGCTTGCATCACGTCGCCCTCTTCTCTCCTCTCTGGCAGCGTTGACGATGAAAGAACGAGCTTGGCGTGCAGCACCAGGCGCGATGGCGGCGACAGTGGGACGCAACACGACGGTGATGACTGGGCGCGGTCTAGCCTCTCCCTACTTCCTCTTCTTCCCTCACGGCTCCCCACTCTTTGGATCTCTCGTCTCTCTTCCGTGGGTGTGGCTGGTGGCTAGGTAAAGAGTTTCCCAATTTGAGAACTAGGGTTTCTGGTTTGGGGGAAAAAAAGAGAAATAAGGGTATTTTAGGGATTTTACATTATTAAAAAAACATTATATATTGATGAATTGATAAAAAGATATCATATATCTACTATTTACTATTTTTAAAAATCAAATTATTATTTTTTTTAAAAAAATTAATTAGTCCAAAATAAAATATCTTCAAAAACCTAATTGTCACTCCACTCCATAAAATTTATCCTAATACGTGTCCCAATGCAACAACCAAAATAGGATAAGTGTTTTATTGACTAACGAGTCAATCAGTCGCGCAAACTCATCACTTTCATTTGTTCGCTGGAATTTTTCAATGTGAAGGGGGGAAGTATGAGAGGATCAAACATACGCGTAAACTCCATTCTTGCCAAGAACAAACAATATAAGTTGGGTTCGACATTTTTCAAGCTCAAAACTACACTCATCAGTCATCACCATTGCCACTGCTTTTACCCAAATAAGCAGTCTGACACCAATTCTTAATTTTGCAGTACCGAAACTTTTTGGGAATTTGGTTCCTAGGGACTCTTCCTCTGCTGACAATTTCTTTTTCTCATAATCTCACTACATTTCAGAATGAACATGATGCTTAGGCCCCTGCTCATCCAAATTCAAAGCTACCTCATGCAGCCATGTGTATGGAGATTATTGGGTTCCGCATCAGCGCTTATTGGACTCATATCCTACTACGCTCTCAGCTCCTCCTTCTACCAACTCTTTGGAGGTTGGACCTTATTCAAAATCTTTGCTTATAGCATCTTCAGTATCATCATTTGTCTCATGATTTTGTTTGCAAAATTATGGCAACAACTAAAGGGCCTCAGCTCTGAAGCTCACATGGCGTTCTTCGTTTTGACCATCACCTCTGTCTATTCCTACTTTTCTGATAAAGCCATGAAAGGGAAACCAGATGCTTATAGCGTAACATCCTATGCTGCTTTTGCCGTTACATCGCTTAGCTTGCAAAGGCAGAGTGAGTCTCACTTTGGATTTGAAGTTGATTTGCTCTATTTCTTCTTAGGATGTGTGATAGTACAGTTCATGAAGATAGATTTGTGGTTAGGATTTGTTGGAATTGGTTTCAGTTATTCCTTAATAATTCTTCGTTCGTCTTTAGATGCACCGGCACAAAACCGACATCAAAGATTCCATGATCAGCAGCATCTTGTTGTTGAAGTGAGTATGAATCCATTACAAGTCAACAATAGTATTAATAGCAATCTTGTTAGGAGTAGTATGCTTCAAGAGGCTCCACAGACGGGTCTAGAAGCAAAGCACCTGCCGAGTATGGAGGGGCGTCTGTGGGCTGATTTGGCTGTTGTGAACATGCTTAAGTGCAATTTGAACAATTATCTTCAAGATAAGGTTGATCGGATTCCGGAGGTCCTAGTGAGTGACCATAACTTCCTCATTGATGAGATTCCATCGCAAGTACTTATTGACCTTCATGTAAGCGTAGGTACGATGATTGTAACTGGGTTAGAGAAGGAGTGTGTGGACCAATACTGCAGTTGGAGGAGAGGGTTCGTACAATTGGCGGAGGAGGAGCTTTGGACACAAGAAATCGACGAGAAGAGGAGAATTAAGAGTTGGATTAAAGTTTCCAATGTTTCTCTCAAGATATTGTTTCCTAATGAAAGAAGACTCTGCGATCGCGTCTTCTTGGGGTTTCCTTATCTTGCGGATTATTCTTTCGCGCAGATTTGCAATGAATTCACCACTAATCTGCTTGATTTCGCCAATGGTTTTGCTAATGGTAGCCATCTGCTGAATCTTTTGCCCAGTGTCCTCCAAGTGTTCGGTGTATTGCATGAACTAATTCCAGAATTTGAGTCACTGTTTTTTGGACCAATTCAGTGTATCGCTTAGGACCGAAGCAGCCATGACCGGAAGGAGACTAAGGGAAGCAATCAACGGGATGTTCATGCAGCTTGAGAAGTTGATAAAATGTGATACATCGCAAGCAGCTTGTCCTGGAGGTATTTGCCCTGTTACCGTCGAAGTGATGAACCATGTTAACGCTGTTGGAGAGTTTGGGTCTTCTTGGCTTTCTGCGGAGGTAACTAGAATAATTGCAATGTTGGAAAGCCATCTGGAAGCTAAGTCCAAACATTACAGCAACCCTGCTTTGGGCTCTGTTTTCTTGATAAATAATGGGAGGTACATTGAAAAGAAGGCAAAACAGTACCAATTGGATAAGATTTTGGGCAATCATTGGATCCGACAAAGGACTGCTAAAGTCCGAGAAAACTGTGAACACTACAGAAGAAGCTCGTGGGAAGAGGTTTTAGGGTTTTTGAAACTTGGCATGCCTAACGTTGAAGAAGCAGAGTCAATGAAAAAGAAGCTCAATCTGTTCAACTTGCGGTTTAAGGAGATATGGATGGATCAGAGTGCATGGTTTATCCATGATGAAGAGCTAAAGGAAGAGATAATAATACCGCTGGGAAAGATCATGTCTCATACCTATGGATTGTTCATTTGGGGTTTCAAGAGCATGCTTGGTAGGGATGCTGACGAGTGTATCAAGTATTCAGTTTTAGACATTGAAGACCTTCTGAAGAATTTGTTTAGCTGGAGAGATGAATAACTAGCAGAATTGCCTATTAAGTCAAAAGTGTAAATTAGGCACAAGATTCAATATGAAAAAATAATATACAAATATTAGAGAAATTATTTTTTTTTTATCA
>NC_029791.2:22726739-22729740 GCF_000816755.2 Arachis ipaensis | reverse complement strand
AGTGAAGTTAAAATATCAAAAATAAATTTTATTTTTGTTTATTTAAAAATTTAAATTATGTAATGTTTAAGAAAAAATATAAAAAATAACTTTAATTTCAATTAATTTTTTAAAATATTCATTTATCCAGTATCAAATTTATTAAGGACCAATATAAAATCTACTAATGAATCTAGACTCGTAACCATCTAAAAATAATAGGAATTTGACCAAAAGGATAAAATAAGAGTAAATAGTCAAATTAGTCCCTCAAAGATTACACGATCTCTAATTTGGTCTCCGAAAGAATTTTTTAGTCAAATTCATTCCCAAAAAATTTTAGTTTAGTCACGTTAGTCCTTCCGTCACTTTCTACGTTAACAGCGTTAATGGAAAGTGATGTGGCACGTTAAGTTATTTGTCAACACATCCCTCTACATTCTAATTGGCAGCTAGCACAATATCTTTATGAAATTTGGTCAAATCAGTCCCTAAATGACAAACCCTAATCTCAAAATGTTGCATATATATCCCTCTCCTATATAGTGTAATTGCAGCAGTTCAGATGGCAAATTTTGAGGTTGCCGACATGATGGTTCGTGAAGATGGAGGTCGTAGTGGTAGAACTAATCAACTTTTAGCTATTGAAAATGTTTAAGCAAGAACAAAACCCTAATTCCTAAAATGATTTTCAATTTCAGCCAAGAAACACCAATAAAAAACAGAATTTAACAATGGCACACTCTTAAAAAGAAGTTCAGTAACAGAAAAAATAAATAGAAAAACTTCCCTTCCACAAAATTGCAAATAACAAAACAAACACTAAACATAAACAATGATAAGAGAAAGTGCTCCTTTAATATTCAGAATAACAGAACCCTTGATCAATTTTCATGAATCAACAAAGAGCGAAACCCTAACCCCACAATTGATTTCCAATTCCAACAAAAACGCTAACAAGAAATAAATTTTCTCAACAGCAAAATCCTAAAACAAAGTTTAATAACCAGAACAAAATAAAACCTTAAATAACGACAAAAATGGCCGTCGGTCATGTCTTCAATCACTGCGAAGCCACTCCTCAACAGCGAACTTGCGAACACGCTGCGTCGGATGCTTCAATCGGCGACAATGATGAAGACTTCTTCATCTTCTTAGCGACGTGGAAAAGGGAGGAGAGGGAGACTCTTCGTCTTGTGGGCTATTGTGAGCTATGAATGAATGGAAGTGAGAGAGATCAAAATAACAGTGTTTCAATCACTGCCCTCTCACCCTTAAAAACAATGGCGTTTTAATGTTGACATGTCTCTTAACGTACCACGTCATTTTTTATTAACATCATTAACGTAAAAATGATAAAAAGACTAACGTGACTAAACTAAAATTTTTTAGGGATGAATTTGATTAAAAAAATTTTTGGAGACCATTACATAGTGTAGTTAGTATGAAACAAAGAAAATGAGAAGATGTGTAGATATGCATATTCTCTAAAATTTCCAAAGATGAAAGAAAAAGATAAGTTTCTGACAATACTAGCCACTAGGCTCCAAATAGCCACTCTACAAGAAGAAGACTCTTTCATACCTGCAAATGCACCTCTGAGTCAATAAAATATGCAATTTAAAATGTTTGCTCTTTGTTTCTGAAAATACTTGTTACTCACTCAGCCGGTTTCAGTAAGAATATGGTACCTGTGTTTGTCCAAATTCCATGATGGCTTATGCATCTAAGCTATGGAGATTCCTTGGTACTTCATCCATTGTTGGAGTGCTCTGTTATGCTCTCAGCATCCCATCAATTTTCTATTTGGACAATGGAACTTGGTAAAAATCTCTATGTACATTGTTCTCAGGGTTATAATCTGCCTTGCTACTTTGTTTGTCAATGTATGGCCCTGGAGAGGTGATTGACCACAACTTGGTGGTTGATGTAGTTGGACCTGGAGCTATGGAGACTCTGCATGATGTTGCCAAAGAATAAACAATGATTAAATTAATCTCTCAAAGAATAAACTAAATTAATTAAAGTGTTTTTTATATCATGTCTTCTTGCCTAAAAAGTAAAAACAGCTAGGTTGCTGTTATCATTTTACTTGGCTTTTTGTTAACAGAGTAATTGGTCAAATGACGGAAATAAAAGTTTAATTTACGCTAATTTGATCCTTAAAGATAGAAGGACCAATTATGAAATTATTTTAAAAATTTCACTAGGAACCAACAAAGAATGCAGCTAATTGCATTTAATTAGTAATTTTTTTTAGAGAAAATATGAATTTAAATTATCATAAAAAATATTCAAAATTTAATTAAAAAAAATCTAAATCCTAATAATAACAAACATCTAAAATTATTGTAAGATTATTTTTAGAAATTCAAAAATTTATTTTAAACAATCAAAATCATTTTAGGAATTTTAAAATTCATTTAAAAAATTCTAAAATCATTTTAAAAATTATTTAAAAATTTCTTAATAAAAAGAAACATCCGAAATATAAAAGAAAAAATATCCAAAATCTAACAAAATGAGATATCAAAAAATCTTGAAAAAAATCATCCAAAAACAAAAAAATATTTAAAAGTGTTAAAAATTAATCCAAAATCCAAAACAAAGAAACATCCAAAATATGAAAAGAATAAGCATCTGAAACTTAAGAGAAATAAATATCTAAAACAATAAAAAGAATAATCCAAAATCAAATAGAAGAAGAGAGGTGGATGCTGCGACGAGAAGATTCAAATAGTTATAGTGCGTTTGAACACAAAGAAACGCCGCGTGTTTTGCACCGATGGATAATGAAGAAGGAGGAGGCCGTGCGTTTTTACATGAGGAGATGGAGAAGGCGATGTAGAAGAGGAGAAGCAACATCGCAGTAAGAGAGACGAAGAATGGCGCTACGTCATTTCTTATGAAAGGAGATTTGCAAGTTTTCTTAATTTGAAGGCAAAAGTAATTTTTTAAAATTTAAAATCTAACATTTAATGACTTTTTTTTTAAATTTAGTTGGTTGTAATTTACTGTACCA
>NC_029791.2:22715297-22726674 GCF_000816755.2 Arachis ipaensis | reverse complement strand
AAAACAAAAAAAAAATTAAAAATTAAAAATTAATCCAAAATTCAAAACAGAAAAACATCCAAAACATAAAAAAAATAAACATCTGAAACTTAAGAAAAAAATATCTAAAACAATAAAAAGAATAATCCAAAATCAAATAGAAGAAGATAGACGGAAGATGCGACAAACTAAAAAGATTCAGATGGTTATAGCTTGTTTAGACGTAGAAGGGGAGGAGAGCACGCGTTTGAATGCAGAGGAATGCCACGTGTTTTGCACTGGTGGATGATAAAGAAGGAGGGAGGTCATGCTGTACGTTCTTGTGCGAGGAGATAGAGGAGGCGAATCATGCAGGTGGAAGAGGAGAAACAACGTCGTAGTAAAAGAGACGAGGAATGTCACTACGTCATTTCTTATGAAAGAAGGTTTGCAAATTTTCTTAATTTTTGCGAGTAAAAATAATTTTATAAAATTTAAAATTTGACATTTAATGGTTTTTTTTTTTTAAATTTAGTTAGCTGTAATTGATTGTACCACTAGTTAATTTGTTAATTTTTTTTATTTTAATTATTTTTATCTCATTAACCTAGTAAAAAATGAAGAAATATATTTAATAGACAATATTAGTCATTTTTATTATAAAATTAATTTTTATTTTATAGAAAGTTTAATATTTAGAATATAAATTTAGAATTTAAAATTTAGAATAAAAAATAATTAATGTTAATTAAAAAAATATCTTTTTAATTGAATTTATATAAAAATTGTTTAACTTGGCCCTCACTTGCACGTTAAGCAAGATCTCTTACTAGTTTATTTTTTTTCAAAGGTTATACAAAATGAGAGTTAATTATAAGTTCTATTTTCAAAGTTGTTAAGATTGACAATGATGGAATATTTTGGGAGTATTACTTTTAATACATATAAAAAATAACTTGTTTTAAGCTAAAATTTATATTAAAATTAACAAATAAAATAAAAGAGTAAAGTATCGTTTTTGTCCCTAACGTTTGGGATAAGTTTTAAAGTTGTCCTTAAGGTTTCAATCGTCCTATTTAAATCCCTAACGTTTTAAAATTGACTCAATATTGTCTTGCCGTTAGGGATCCGTTAATAGAATTGACGTCGAGATAAAATTAAGACGATTTTGAAACGTTAAGGACTTAAATAGAACGAAAATTTGGGGACAAAAACGGTATATAGAAATAAATTTTAATTTTATCCTTCAATAATATCAATTTTTTACTGTATATAATATTTAATTATTTTAATCACATCTAAGTAAATTATACTTAATCACACTACTTTCATTTTAAATAAATTTTTTTATTTTTTATATTAACTTATAACTTTAAGTGTAAAATTATAAAAAATAAATTTATTTAGAATGAAAGTAATGTGATTAAGTGTAATATATGATTAAAAATAATTGAATACTATGTACAGTAAAAAATTGATATTATTGAAGGATAAAACTAAAATTTATTTCTATGTATTGTTTTTGTCCCCAATGTTTTTGTCCTATTTAAATCCTTAACGTTTCAAAATCGTCTCAATTTTGTCCCGCCGTTAATTCTGTTAACGGATCCCTAACGGTAGGATAATATTGAATCAATTTTAAAACGTTAGGGACTTAAATAGAACGATTGAAACGTTAGAGACAACTTTGAGACTTATCCCAAACGTTGGGACAAATTAAAAACGATACTTTATTAAGTTATTAACACAATATTAAGTTATTAACATAATATTTTTTACAAGACTCAAAAGGAAAATAAGAAGAAAGTTAGCCTTCGCTTGGTTCAAAACCAAATCTACTAATTGCAACCGTTGGAAATGAATTTTTTTCAAATTTTTTTAATTATTTAATAAAATATTATTTCTCAATTTATATTTTTTAAATGTAATAAAAAATAATTGGAGTGTTATTTTTAAATATAACACTAATTAATTTAAGATATAGAAATCGAAATTTTCCATTTGTGAAAGATCAAACCTAGCCGACAAATACTAATCAATTGTTAGAGCAGTTATTACCTATGACTCATATGAGTCAATAAGACACGTGTAAACTTATTCAGATTTGATGCTCCAAGCCTCCAACACCTGGCTAGCTACATTGCGACAATTTTCTTTCTATCTCAAAACTCAAAAGTCAAAACCTACCTATAGTCTTCAACTTCATTACTTCACAATTATAAGGATTCCGTAATTAGTCTCTCTAGTCTCAGTGTTTCCCTCTCTATCTCTTTACGTTACCTGAATAAATAATAAAAACACTTTCATTCTTTTGGTTCATCCTTGAAAATTTTCAATCCGAATCGGAAAAAGGATGCGGATCAAACGTATGGGTAACTCCATTATTGCCACAAACAAACAGAATAGAGTTGAAGTTGTTATTTACTCTAACTCCACTCATCATTATTGTCACTACTACCCAAATAAACGGTGAAGTGTGACAACACCTATTTGCATTTGGTCCCTTTCCTGTGTCTCTTCCTCCCCCAACAATTTCTTACTTCTTCTGATCACATTTCACAATGAACAGGATGCTTAGACCCTTGCTCACTCAAATCCATAGCTACCTAATGCAGCCACGTATATGGAGATTACTGGGTTTCGCATCAACCCTTATTGGATTCATATGCTACGCTCTCAGCTCCTCCTTCTACCAACTCTTCGGAAGTTGGACCTTGTTCAAAATCGTTGCTTATAGCATTTTCAGTATCATCATTTGTCTCATAATTTTGTTTCCAAAATTATGGCAACAATTAAGGGGCCTCAACTTTGAAGCACACATGGCCTTCTTCGTCTTGATCATCACCTCTGTCTATTCATACTTTTCCGATAAAGCGATGAAAGGGAAACCAGATGCTTATAGCGTAACATCCTATGCTGCTTTTGCCGTTACATCGCTTAGCTTGCAAAGACAGAGTAAGTCTCACTTTGGATTTGAAGTTGATTTGCTCTATTTCTTCTTAGGATGTGTGATAGTACAGTTCCTGAAGATAGAGTTGTGGTTAGGGTTTGTTGGAATCGGTTTTAGTTATTCCTTAATCATTCTTCGTTCATGTTTAGATGCACCGGCCAAAAACCGGAATCAAAGATTCCAAGATAAGCATCATCTTGTTGTTCAAGTGAATATGAATCCGTTGCAAGTCAATAATAATATTAATAACAATCTTGTTAGCAGTAATATCCCTCAAAAAGCTCAGCAGCCGGATGAACACGTGGCTGTCGAAGCGAATATCTTGCCGAGCATGGAGGAGCGTAGATGGGCTAATTTGGCTGTTGTGAACATGCTTAAGTGTAATTTGACCAAATACATTCAAGATAAGGTTCACCGGATTCCAGAGATACTAATCAATGATCATAACTTCCTGATTGATGAGCTTCCATCACAATTAGTTAGTGACCTTCATGAAAAAGTGAAGCTCATGGTCCGAACCGGGTTCGAGAAGGAGTGTGTGGACCAATACTGCACTTGGAGGAGAGAGTTCTTAGATTTGGCGGGGAAGGAGCTTAGTATACAAGAAATCGAAGAGAAGAGGAGGATTAAGACTTGGATTAAAGTTTCCAATGTTTCTCTCAAGATATTGTTTCCTAATGAAAGGAGACTCTGCGATCGCATCTTCTTGGGTTTTCCTTCTGTCGCTGATTGTTCTTTCGCGCAGATTTGCGGAGAATTCACCACTAATCTGCTAGATTTTGCCAATGGTTTTGCCAATGGTAGCCATATGCTTAATCTTTTGCCCAGTGTCCTTCAAGTGTTCGGTGCTTTGCATGAACTGATACCAGAGTTTGAGTCAGTGTTTTTGGACCAATTCAGTGTATCGCTTAGGAGTGAAGCAGCGACGACCGGAAGGAGACTAAGGAAAGCAATCAACGGGATGTTCATGCAGCTTGAGAAGTTGATAAATTGTGATACATCACAAGTAGCTTGTCCTGGAGGTATTTGCCCTGTTACCGTGGAAGTGATGAACCAACTTAGTGCTGTTGGAGAGTTTGGGTCTTCTTGGCTTTCTGCGGAGGTAACTAGAATAATTGCATTGTTGGAAAGCCATCTGGAAGCCAAGTCCAAAGATTACAGCAACCCTGCTTTGGGCTTTGTTTTCTTGATGAATAATGAGAGGTACATTGAAAAGAAGGCAAAGCAGTATCAATTGGATAAGATTTTGGGCAATCATTGGATCCGACAAAGGGCTGCTAAAGTCCGAGAAAACTGTGAACACTACAGGAGAAGCTCGTGGGAAGAGGTCTTGGGATTTTTGAAACTTAGCACAGAGCAAATTGAAGAAGCAGAGTCCATGAAGAAGAAGCTCAATCTGTTCAACTTGCGGTTTAAGGAGATATGGATGGATCAAAGTGCATGGTTTATGCATGATGAAGAGCTAAGGGAAGAGATAATAGCATCGCTGAGAAAGATATTGTCTCATACCTATGGATTGTTCATTTGGAGTTTCAACAGGATACATGGTAAGGATGCTCATGAGTGTATCAAGTATTCAGTGTTAGACATTGAAGACCTACTGAAGGATTTATTTGGCTGGAGAGATGAACAACTAGCAGAAATGAAAGATTAAGTAAGAACTTTATGGATAGTTTACCTTCAGATCTAAGGATTCTCAAATTCTAGATCAATCATTTGCCTCCAATGGCAATGTGCAATTGGATCATTAATGCAGCACCAGAGAGCTCATCATTATCAATATGAAATGCTGAAAAATAGGGTTCTTGGGTAGCTGACTATGTGATGTAGCCAGTAGTAACTTAAAAAACAAGAGTTATCTGAAAAGTGTTGAAAAGTGTATTATTCAGTGTGTGTAAAAGGTACAATACATAGGAGTATATATAGGTTTAGAAGAATTAAAGTAATAAAAACATACAATTCTACAATTAATATACAGATATTTTATATAAATATAAATAATACTAATTGATCTAAATTGATTCTAATCATTCATTAACATCCTCCTTCAAACTCAATTGGGAGCTAAAGATACCATCTTGAGTTTGGATAGTAGAGTTTGGAAACGAGTAGGATGATGAGCTTTCTTGAAGATATTAGCAGTCTGATCTAGAGTTCCAACAGTGATGAGGCGAACAGCATCAATAAAGAGATGTTGCCGAATAAAATGACAATCAATCTCAATGTGTTTGGTGCGTTCATAAAACACATCATTGTGTGCAATCTGAATAGTACTGCGATTGTCACAAAAAACATCGATTGGGGATGACTGATGAGCACCCAAATTTGCAAGAGGCCAATAAATCGAGACAATCTCAGCAGTGGTGTCAGCTAGAGTGTGGTATTCAGCTTCTGTGCTTGATCGAGCAGTGAACGTTTGCTTCTTAACTCGCCAAGAAATGAAAGTGTCGCCAAGAAACAAACAATAACCAGTAGTAGAATGACGATCAGCAAGATCACCAGCCCAATCAGCATCTGAGTATGCCTGAAGGGATAAAGATGAATGGGCAGAAAAATATAAGCCATGTAATAGGGTTCCTTTGATGTAGCGAAGAATGCGAAGAACTGCCGCATAGTGAGTAGTACGAGAAGCTAACAAGAACTGGCTAAAAACATGAACTGGATAGGTGATGTCTGGTCGGGTGACAGTCAAGTAGACGAGACCTCCAACTAACTGTCGATAAAGAGTAGGATTATCCAAAACAGTGACATCCATAGGGATAAATCAAACATTAGGCTCAAGGGGAATAGACTCAGTGCGACTATCTGTAATTCCGACGCGAGCAAAAAGATCTGAAACATACTTAGCTGGAGAGAGATAGATACTATCATCTGTGGATATGACCTCGAGACCAAGAAAATAACTGAGAGAACCAATATCTTTCATGTAAAAAATATGGTGAAGAGAGGTTTTGAGATCGGAGATACCATCAACATTATCTCCAATAATGATCATGTCATCAACATACAAAAGTAGAAGAACAACTCCATGCTCACTTTTACGACTAAAGAGAGCATTCTCATGAGAGCTGCAAGTGAAACCAAGATTGCATATAGTGGTGCTGAACTCGTCAAACCATTCACGGGAGCTTGCTTAAGACCATAAAGTGCCTTGCGAAGGAGACAGATTTTGCTAGAAGGACAAAGATAATTCGGAGGTGGTTTCATATAGGCCTTCTTTTTCAAATTCCCATTAAGAAATGCATTCTTCATGTCCATCTGACTGAGAGACCATTTTTTTACCGCAGCAATGGCAAGAAAAGCTCGAACAGATGTGAGATGAGCAACAGGAGCAAAATTCTCTTCATAGTCAATACCATACTCTTGCGTACAACCTTGAGCAACCAATTGTGCCTTATAACGGTCAATAGAACCTTCAGAGCGAGTCTTGATCTTGTATACCCATTTACTACCTACAACTTTCTTATCAGAAGGAGGATAAACTAAATCCTAAGAGTGTGCTTTTTCAAGTGCTTGGATTTTTTCCTACATTGCTTGCTACCAATTTGAATTTGTGGAGGCTTCTTTGAAGGACTTAGGTTCATATTGATGAAGAATAGTATAAAAACAATGATAATCAAGAACATGAGGAGGTGAATTCCTTACCTTAGAAGGAAGGAGGAGGCATGACGGCAGGAGCAGGATCATCGTCCGGTCTGGAATCATTGGGAGATGGAGAAGGCGGAAGAACAGGGGGTTATAGAGGTTGACTCGAGATAGAACATGTAGAATCATCACTAAAAAAAAGATCAACATTGGGGTTAATGAAAAAAGGTGACTGAGTAGGAGTAATTGACTCCAAGGAGGAGAACCGAAAAAAACATGTGATGCTCCCAAAAGACAACATGACGAGATATACGAATACGTCTAGAAACAGAATCCCAACAATAATAACCCTTGTGTTTAGTGCCATAACCAAGGAAACAACACGTGCGAGCCCGAGGTTCAAGTTTACTATGTTCATGAGGCTGAAGAAGATCAAAACAGATACAAGCGAAAACTCAACGAGAACTGTAATCTGGAGAGGTATGATAAAGATGCTCAAAGGGAGTAATGTTACAAAGAACAGAAGAAGGAAGTCTACTAATAACATGAACAGCAGTAAGAACAACTTCACCCCAAGTACGTTCAGGACACGAAGAAGAAAGAAGCATTGCACGAACAGAGTCAAGAATGTGACGGTGTTTGCGTTCAGCTCGTCCATTTTGTTGAGATGTACTAGGGCAAGAAAACTCAAACAAAGTACCCTGTTCTGTAAGAAAGGTTAAAAGTTTGGAATCACGGTATTCCATAACATTATTGCGTCGAAAAACCTTAATGACCTTGGAAAACTGAGTTTTAATCATAGTACCAAAGTTAATATAAATCTGATGTAGCTCATGGCGATTAGTCATCAAATAAACCCAAGTAAAGCGTGAATAATCATCAATGAAAACGACAAAGTATCGAGCTCCTCCCATAGAAGTGGTAGGAGCGGGGCCCCAAACATCATAGTGGATAAGATCAAAAGGATAGCAAGCAAGAGATGAATTATGGTGAAAAGATAAAGCAGGTTGTTTGACAGTTTGACAAGAAATGCAATCAAAAGACTCATTATTAACTTGACCCAAAACACCCTGAGACACAAGACGACGCAATTTTTCTAAGGAGCTGTGGGCAAGACAGTGATGTCACAAGTGAAGGGTAGATGGAGAAGAAGCAGCATAAAAATTTGGCACAAAAGGAATATGAAGATTCTCAAATTCAAACAACCTTCCGACCTTATGTCCAGTTCCAATGATTTGTCCTGTCCGACTAGCCTGTACACGACAACCAGAAATAGAAAAATTGACATCAAAACCGAGATCAACAAGTTGACCAACAGAAATAAGATTAAAGTTCAATTTGGGAATATAATAAGTATAAGGGAGATTAACATATTATTCGAAAATAGAACCCTTGTGTGTCGTGTGCAAGAGGGAACCATTAGCAGTATTGACAGAAGGTGCATTTGTAGTGGTAGACAAATATGAGAAAAGATGACGCAAAGGAGACATGTGATTAAAGTAACCAGAGTCAAAATACCATTTAGAGTTACCTGGAGGAGTCGAAAAAGCAGTAGGAGTATTACCAGCAAGGGAGAGAAGATGCTTAAGAAGAGACACAAGATCAGATAGAGAGACAGAAGACGGGTTGCGGAGCAGAGGTGGTAGATTCAGTAGTAGTAGCAGAAGCAGACACATTCTTGGAGAAGTTGGGATGAGAATGATACTTAAGATGATCAGGAATTCAGGACGTGGTGGGCGAGTAGGACAGGTAGTAATAAAATATTCCGAGAGCTTACAGTAATGGCAGAACAGTAGTGGACAATTGTAGTTAATGTGACCTTTCTGTTGGCATTTGTGACATTCAACAGAAGGATAATTTGAGAATAAGTGCCTAGAACTGCTACAATTTCGATAGAAGTTACCTTTTCTATTCGTGGCAGCAAAAACATTTGATTTTTTCATAAAAGTAGATACAAAGATCAAAGAGAGGAGAGAAAATTGTAAATTCAAGGCCGAAAACGAGAAAACAGACAGAAGAATCAGAAAGAGCTTACCAAAAAATCTTAGGGAGAGTCTTACTATCTGCCACGTTAGCTGACACATCAGCAGGGTAGGCCACGTGGCAACGCATGATAAGAGAAGGGAGATGCGTCAGCGCTGACGCGGACAGGGAGTTGGCACGTGGGTCGGAGAGGCGGCCGGGTTGGGTGCGTCGCAGGCTGAAGCGGATCCGCGGGTGTTGGAGGCTTCGACACGTGGCGCTGTCTGGTGCCGTTGATCTTGGGCGTGGATCCAATGATGTTGGATGGCGTCTGGAGAGATGAAAAAACTGAAGCGGACAGCGGCTTCAGATGGCGCGTGAGGGCGCGTCCGGCGACGGAAAGCGGCGAGTCTGGAGGCGTTGGAATCTTGACGACGAGACGAACACACGGGAGGCGGCGGTGACGAACCAAAGCGTTAGAAAAAGATCAAAAAATGAGGACAAAGAGCACTGGCGGAAGGAAAAAACAAAAGGGCTATGAACAAATTTTCATGGAAAAAAAGAACATACGCTTTTGATACCATGTTAGAAATAAGAAAGTTATCTAAAGAGTGTATTATTCAATGTGTGTAAAAGGTACAATACATAGAGGTATATATAAGTGTTAGAAGAATCAAAGTAATAAAAGAATACAATCCTATACTTAAGATACAGATATTCTATATAAATATAAGGTTTAATTACTCTGTTGATCCCTATAGTTTCATGAAATTTTCAACTAGGTTCCTATACTTTTTTTCTTTTTAATTGGGTCCCCGCACCAATTTTTTTTTAATTAAGTTCCTCTTAGTAGTAATTGGCTTAATTTTATAGGAACCCAACTAAAAAAAAGAATTGGTACAGGGACCTAAATAAAAGGAAAAAAAGTGTAGGGACCCAATTAAAAAAAAATTTAGTGCAAGGATTCAATTAAAAGAAAAAAAAAAGTATAAGGACCTAACTGAAAATTTTGAAAAACTATAGAGACTAGCAGAATAATTAAACCTAAATATAAATGATACTAATTGATGTGAATTGATTCTAATTATTCTCTAGTAACAATTAGTATAGAATAATAGCCTGATTAAATAAATAAGGTACAATCAAGCTTAGAATTCTTGGACATTCGGAAGTAGCTAGACATGATTGTATAGGGATAGGATTTCAGTGATTATGTTATTTTGTTATTTCATTGAAATTGATTAGGCTAGTATGCTAGAATCAAGAGATAGTGTAACAAGGGTAGACATTGAGATTGTACATCATTATTCTTTTGTGATCAATGAATTTGGTGAGGGTACCGCCCCCCTTCTCTCTGAGTTGTTCCATGGACTTATTATGTGGGAATGTAGGATCATATCAGTTCACGTATTGCCTGCTGTATTCTTTTAAGAAATTCAGCAAACCCTCTTGTCTCTTTTGTGTGCATGTAACATACTGAAAATGAATAAGACGAATAAAGAATTACAGGCCATTGGATTCCAATATCAAAACTTGAAACTCCTAAAGACTACATATGGACATAGGGCTGCACATAGATCGGATAATATCCGCATATCCGCGGTAATTATTCGCATTCGATTCAAATTTTGCGGATATTATTCGATCCGCACTATAATAGGATCGGATTACGGATTTGACAGTGATATCCACGGATCCGATCCGTAAATCCGCATATCCGCACATTTCATATAAATAGCATAGTTTAAGAAAGTAAACTCTAATATGATATGAATTTTAGTATGTTATTTTATGAATTTTATGATATCTTGTTTTTAATTTTTTATGTTGTACTTCAACTTAGAATAATTAAACTTAAATCTTGTGTTATTATTTTGTTTTTGTTATTTAAGAGAACTTTTATCGATAATATTTTAAGTCATGTGGGTCTTGCTTGGAACTGCCCAGGTTCCATAAAAGAACATTTTGAGAGCTGGAGGACGATGAATTTGAGAAAAGATGTGCGGAAAACATGGCTAGTGGATTTCTTTTCAGTTATATGGAACATCTGGTTATGTAGGAATGAGGTGATTTTTCAGAATAAGGCAGCGGCAGTGGTAGATTGTGTTGCTAAGACGTTTTGTTGTTTTAGAGAGTGGTGTAAAAAGTAACCCATGTTGTTGATGGCTATGCCGAAGATAACATAGGAGTTACAAAACTGTCTTTTGGTTCTTGTATGCTCCACTAAATGTGTTGAGCTCCCTTTCTTTCAAAAAAAAGTAAATAGGCTTAAACAGGTAAAAAATGAATTTTCTGGATATTTTTTTTTGTAAAAACAGCCAAACAAAATCTTAAAATTGTTTTTTTGAATTATGCGGATATACCCGATATCCGATTTGGATCGGATTCAACTTGAAAAAATGCGGATATCGTATCTGATCTGATCCGATAAATACAGTGCGGATCGAATAGAATTTTAGGCTATATCCAATCCGATCCGATCCATGTGCAACTCTATATGGACATTGTTATTCACTTCTATGAACTAGCAGACAAACAAGTCATCTTGTAGTGTTTGGTTGATATTGTAAATAAAAGAGTGGGTTCCATGTACCAATTGCTGCTATGTTAGGAATTAACAGCTTAAACTAGATAGTAGAAATATACATTACCAAAACTACGTTTGCACCTAGTCTTTAATAAAATAGTAATAAATAAAAATAAAATAAGAAAGACATAAGAATATCTGAACATAAACTTTTAGTCACCAACAAAGTATCTAAATAAACTTGGGAGACTAAATTTTTGAAGTGATTTTTGAAATTTATGCTGTGCATCGGTTTATTTCATGAGATTTCAATTGTATTATTATGGTATTAGAGATTAAGTTTCGAACATTTTTTAATCGTTGATATAAATTATTAATTGAATAATTAAAAGATA
>NC_029791.2:22714869-22715221 GCF_000816755.2 Arachis ipaensis | reverse complement strand
AAAATTTAATTAAAAATAAAAAATATAAAAATCTAATTAAAAATTTCATAAAATTATAAAAACCAACAAAATAATTAAACTTGTAAACTATAGAAAAGAAGGTTTTTGACTTTTGAGATAGAAAGAAAATTATCGCAATGTGGCTAGCCAGGTGTTGGAGCATGGAAGGCTCAACACCAAGCAAAGCTGAATAAGTTTACGCGTCTTGTTGACTCGTAACAGTCTTAAGTCATAGGGTACTAACTGCTCTAATAATTTATTAGCAATTGACATAGGATTTGGATATCCTCTAAATTTTGAAGGATTGGATGGTTCTAATTAAATGACTCTATAATAAAATATATTTTTTTAA
>NC_029791.2:22713159-22714639 GCF_000816755.2 Arachis ipaensis | reverse complement strand
TTTTATTTAATTTTAATTATAAATTAATTTTTTATTTATTATTTAATTATAAAATTTATTTTTTATTTTATAAATTATTATTTTATCATTCATTTATCATAATAAAAAATAAAAACAATAACAAATTAAATCTTTCATTAATCGTAATAATTTTTTAGCAATTCTAATCGATTAAAATTTTATCTTTGAGCCGTTACATTTGTATAAAAGAAATCGTATTTCTTATAAAATCAATCGATTGAATTAATAAAACAATCGATTGAGATTGAAATTCAGGTTTCCACAAACACAATCGATTGAATGTTGGACAATAGTATGATTTTTTCAAAAATCAATCAATTGTAACTTTTACACAATCGATTGAACGATGATTAGAATGTGGATTCTCTCTAATTCAATCAATTGTTCATGTTACCCAATCGATTGAAGGCTTTAAAGCAATATGAGGTCTCACAATTCAATCGATTGGTTATATTACCCAATCGATTTAAGTCTTCAAAGTAATATGGATTTCCACAATTCAATCAATTGGTTGTATTATCCAATCGATTGAATTGTGTACTATGTTATGTGTTACGCGGTTCTCAATTTTCCTACTCATGTTTATAAATTATTATTTTATTATCCATCTATCTTATCTTTAAAATTCTATCTTTAATTTTTAAGTTTTTATTTTGATTTAGATTTAGATATTCTAATCTTATCTTTTCTTTAATATTAATGTTATAAATTGATGAATGCAAAACTTTCACCTTCAATCCTATCTCTTTTTGCATTTTTAGTTTTAGCCATTTTGGGAATATTGGTTCGGTGGGTTTTGTAAAGATTTGGATGAGGATTAATAATATGTATGTAATTTGGAGTGGATGTTGATGAGATTAGAGAAAAAAAAGAGAGAAGTTTTGTGGATTTAGAAAGAGGAGAGAGATTATGCAAAAATGAAGTTGTAAAATTTAAAAAGGGGAGGGAGGCTGAACACGGATGGTTATCAGGCTTAATATATAGCGCATATCAAAATTCAATCGATTGTATTATCATACCAATCGATTGAATGCAAGAAAAAACCTTATTCACATCACATTTAAATCGATTGAATGCTCATACCAATCGATTGAACTGGAAAATACCATTAGTCGCGTACAAACTTCAATCGATTGTATTATCATACCAATCGATTAAACTTTCATATATCATTCTAATAGCATAAGTCAATCGATTGGGTAACAGAACTGATAGATTGAATTAACTAAACCCATATTGTTTTGATGATTTCAATCGATTGGGTAATATGACCAATCTATTAAATAAGAAAAACTCCACATGCCTTGCAAAATTCAATCGATTGTGTATCAATTTCAATAGATTGAATTTCTAACAAACACGATTTTCCAATCTAATACGTATATAATAGATCAATGATAAAATTATGATCGATTAAAATTGTAAAATATTTATTACGATTAATGAAAGATCTAATTTG
>NC_029791.2:22706524-22711899 GCF_000816755.2 Arachis ipaensis | reverse complement strand
TATTTTTATTGTTAACATTTGAGATAAATTTTAAAATTGTTCCTAACATTTAAATCGTTCTATTTAAGTCTCTAATATTTTAAAATTTGTTGTCATGTGTCATGTCATTAAAGATTTGATAACTGAATTGATAACAAGACAAAATTGACACGATTTTAAAATGTTAGGAATTTAAATAGGACGAAAACGTTGAGGACAAAAACGATACATTATTCTTAAAAGAATTATAGTAAAACAAAAAAAAGTATTATTTTTATTGTTAACATTTGAGATAAATTTTAAAATTGTTCCTAACATTTAAATCGTTCTATTTAAGTCTCTAATATTTTAAAATTTTTTCAATGTTGTCATGTCATTAAAGATTTGATAACTGAATTGATAACAAGACAAAATTGACACGATTTTAAAATGTTAGGAATTTAAATAGGACGAAAACGTTGAGGACAAAAACGATACATTATTCTTAAAAGAATTATCAAATCAAGTAAAACAAAAAGATTTTAATGGAATGAATTGTATTATAAAGTCAAAATTTTTACTCATCATATAATACTTCTAGAATGACTAGTAGATAAATTTTTGTAAAAAAGAAAAAAATGAATATGATACATATATAATAAAGTATAAATTATATTTTTTGTCTCTATATACCAAAATTGTGGGCAGTGGGCAAGTGTTCCTTCACTCTTTAACTTGGGTCGGTCCTTCATGACTAATACATAAACTTATGAAAAAGAAATAAAAAAGAATATGATACTATAAAATTTCTATAATATCCTTATTCTTCTTTTTTCTAAGCCAAACCCTAACCCTAATTTCTTAAATTACCAACACACACTTCCCCCAAATCAGAGAAGAGAAAAAAAAAGAAAAGAGAAAAGGATCGAAAAACAGAAAATAAGAACAAAAGAAGAGGAGGAAAGGGGGAGGAGGTGCTGGTGGAGGGAGGACCGCCGCTACCGTTGCAGACAAGGGAACCAGAGGGGAAAGAGAGTGACACGAGAGGAAGAGAGAGAGACGAATAGAGAGAGCAGCCGACGACTAGAAGAGAAGGAAAAGAGGAAGGAGTCGATGTCAATGATGATGAAGGCTACCACTGCTGACATTGTTGTCGTCATAGTCGCTGTAGTCGCGGGGTCCGAGCGAGGGAGGTTGGGGCCCTTCCGTCACCATCATTGAAGCTGCCAAAGCTTGCGCTGGATTCTTGCAATGCCGTCGTCGATCTTCTACCTCCATCATGAGCTAGGTGTTATTGCTCTCATTGCAATCGTTAAAGTTGCCGTTGCCTCCATGATCCTGGTGCTACTTTTGAAGTCGTTGTTGTCTCCTTCCATCGTCATCGTTATATTCTTTATTTGGTGTTTCCTTCAACCCCCCACAACCGGTTGTCAACCCTTTTACAACCACTGTATTTCAACTTTTAATTTGGCACTCCAGGTTTAATTTTTCGGTCTTTTTGAGTCAATTTGTGAGTAGGCTTTATATTTATAATTGTTTGACTTTGCATCTATAATTATTTTGATATACGGTGCTTTGAACTTATAATTATACTTACAAAGATTACTATCAAGGGATTTTAAATTGACTTGAATAATCGATTTAGAACTAAATATTTACCCTTGTTAAACTCATTTTAATATGCACATGGGACTATATATTTTTATGAGACCATATGTATGTTTGATGAAACTTTATATTATTTTAAAACATTTGATTTTTTTCGAATATCTATTTTTGAAGTATTGAATTGTTTGTTGGTATTCACTTATTTTAAAATTGTAAAATATTGAAAAAATACGATTGAATAATTTGTTATATTTAAAATTAAATGTTTTGAATTGGTTTTTTTTTTTTTCAATTAATTGAAGCACTCTCGACCACCACGGGGTGGGAGACAAGAGTTCAACTGTACCAAAAAAATTAAATAACAAAAAAAAACCTAAAACATCATAAAAAGTAATAGTTGATAGTTCTATATCTCACATCTAAAACCATTACAAAGGAAAAGGTTGGTAAGAATTTGACAAATCATTTCCCCTTCCAGCATTACCATTAGGTGGAAGCAAATTCACCAAAGATACCTATAATCAACACCATATAAACCTTAGAATGTTCTCCTTAAAAGCCAATTCTTTCCACCTATTCAAATGTAAATTTTTTTTTCCGACCGGCAAAATGGATGCATATTGGGTTGAATTACTGCATGAAGTTTCTTAGTTTGTTTCTTTCAAAAGACATTCTTCATAATTCATTACCTTTTTTTGTAGTCCAGCTGATGATGCAAGAGTCATTTGATCTAAATACCACTTTATCCAAAGAAATCATTGCTTCCTCAACCAAAAATTGTGCAGCCATCTGAATCCCATCGATCATAGCAAGTATTCTTGTTCCTGCATTAAGGGCTTCACACAGAAATTTATACACACTATTTTCAGCGTTGACAAGGTATCCCCACTATCATGGTTTGTTTTTACGCCAGATATTCCCCACAAATCCACCAAGACCACTCAAAGTTTCTAAGAATCTCATACTTGTTTTTATTAATTGCTTTCTCGCCTCTAACTGAAAAAATTCTCCTTAATTTTTTATTACACATATGCCACTCCTTCCAATAAAAAAGTACACGCTCCCAAGCTTCAATTCCTTCACCTGAAGAGATTTATTTTTAAAGATTGTCTGGTTTTTAGCTTTCCATGTTATCTAAACTACCCCAAACCACAAGTTTAACCAATTATTTTTATTACATTTTTTTTGAACAAAGGAGCTCAACACAATACAGTGGAACGTAAACTAACAAAATGAAGAACAAGTAAAAATAAACAGAAAACTATCCCTAGTGTCATCTCCGGCATTGCCATTAACAACAAAAGGGATCCAAACCACACCACTCTGTATAACTGATTATGGACTTCTGGAACACCTCCTCCGCACTGCCTTCCTTGTTATTGAAGATCTGCTCGTTCCTCTCTAACCAAACGTTCCAAATAACCGAGAAAAAACATATGAGCCATTTGTTGCCCTCCCCCTTCCTGTTAGCAACACCTGTCCAACTTTCGAAGTGTTCTTTTAGTGAACCCGGAATAGACCACAATCTCCCAAAGTCAGATAGCCATTGACACCTTTTTTTATCACACCGTAACTTAAGGAGCTCTCTAATATTTTTCGGTCTCACCCAACAAATTCCCCTAAGAGCTAATGCCTTTTGCCATAACCATGAAACATAAAAACAATGAACAAAGAGATGATCCACCTCGTCTTCTCCACAACCACAGAGAATACAAGGTATTTCAAACAGTGGAACAATATTGAGTCTCGCTAACCTCTTCATTGTGTTGAGTTTTGTGATGAGCGGATAATTTATACGCTTTTTGGCATTGTTTTTAGTATGTTTTTAGTAGAATCTAGTTACTTTTAGGGATGTTTTCATTAGTTTTTATGTTAAATTCACATTTCTGGACTTTACTATGAGTTTGTGTGTTTTTCTGTGATTTCAGGTATTTTCTGGCTGAAATTGAGGGACTTGAGCAAAAATCAGATTCAGAGGTTGAAGAAGGACTGCTGATGCTGTTGGATTCTGACCTCCCTGCACTCAAAGTGGATTTTCTAGAGCTACAGAACTCAAAATGGCGCGCTTCCAATTGCGTTGGAAAGTAGACATCCATGAATTTCCAACAGATTTACAAGGTGACCATAGCTTGCTTCATACCAACAATCTCCGTGGGATCGACCCTTACTCACATAAGGTTTATTACTTGGACGACCCAGTGCACTTGCTGGTTAGTTGTATCGAAGTTGTGAATGAAAAACGAATTATTAAGACGTGCTGACAGAGTTTCTGGCGCCGTTGCCTGAGATCACAATTTTGTGCACCAAGTTTTTGGCGCCGTTGCCGGGGATTGTTCGAGTTTGAACAACTGATGGTTCATCTTGTTGCTCAGATTAGGTAATTTTCTTTTTGTTTTATTTTCAAAAATTTTTCAAAAACCTTTCAAAAATTTCTCATCTGTTTTCGAAAAAAAAAAATCTTTTCAAAAATATATTTTTCTTCAGAATTTTTAAGAATGAATTCTAGAGTTTCATGAAGTATGTTGAAGCCTGGCTGGATTTAAAGCCATGTCTAATTCTTTTGGATAAGGGCTTCCAATCATCAGCATAGAGGCAAGTTAATTGGAATGTCAGCCGTGGCATGTCTGAGTTACATACTAAAGCTTGGCTGGCTATTAAGCCATGCCTAACCCTCAGACTAAGAATACAAGATTCCTGGAATTCATATTAAAAAATTTTGAAATCCTTATTTTCTTTCTCCTATATGTTTTTTCGAAAAAAATATACAAAAATCCAAAAAATTTAATAAAATCATAAAAATAAAAAATATTTTGTGTTTCTTGTTTGAGTCTTGAGTCAATTTTAAGTTTGGTGTCAATTGCATGTTTTAAAGTTTGCATAAAATTTTCGAAAAATTCATGCATTCATATTGTTCTTCATGATCTTCAAGTTGTTCTTGGTAAGTCTTCTTGTTTGATCTTGATGTTTACATGTTTTGTGTCTTTTCTTATTTTTCATATGCATTCTTGCATTCATAGTGTCTATACATGAAAAATTTTTAAGTTTGGTGTCTTGCATGTTTTCTTTGTATTAAAAATTTTTCAAAAATAAGTTCTTGATGTTCATCTTGACATTCAAAGTGTTCTTGGTGTTCATCTTGACATTCATAGCATTCTTGCATGCATTCATTGTTTTGATCCAAAATTTTCATGCATTGAGTCTTTTTCATATTTTTTCTTCTCATCATTAAAAATTCAAAAATAAAAAAAAATTCTTTCCCTTTTCACTCATAAATTTCGAAAATTTGAGTTGACTTTTTCAAAAATTTTTAAAATCTAGTTGTTTTTATGAGTCAAATCAAATTTTCAATTTAAAAATCTTATCTTTTTCAAAATCTTTTTCAAAAATCAAATCCTTTTCATTTTTCGTATTTATTTTCAAAAATTTTAAAAATATTTTTCAAAAATCTTTTTTTTATCTTTATCTCCTAATTTTCGAAAATAACATCATCAATTAATGTTTTGATTCAAAAATTTCAAGTTTGTTACTTGCTTGTTAAGAAAGATTCAAACTTTGAGTTCTATAATCATATCTCGTGATTTCTTTTGAATCAAGTCATTAATTGTAATTTTAAAAATCAATTCTTTTTCAAAACTAATTTCAATCATATCTTTTCAAAAATATCTCTTTATCTTATCTTTTTCAAAATTTGATTTTAAATTATCCTTTCTAACTTCTTATCTTCTTATCTTTTCAAAATTGAATTTCAAATCTTTTTCAACTAACTAATTGACTTTTTGTTTGTTTCTTATCTCTTTCAAAACCACCTA
>NC_029791.2:22704868-22706516 GCF_000816755.2 Arachis ipaensis | reverse complement strand
TGGTTGGATTCTCAACCCAAAGACAGCCTGAATTCTTGGGATAAGCTGGTCACGGCTTTCTTAGCCAAGTTCTTTCCTCCTCAAAAGCTGAGTAAGCTTAGAGTGGATGTTCAAACCTTCAGACAGAAAGAAGGTGATCCCTCTATGAAGCTTGGGAGAGATACAAAGAACTGACCAAAAAGTGTCCTTCTGACATGCTTTCAGAATGGACCATCCTGGATATATTCTATGATGGTCTATCTGAATTGGCTAAAATGTCATTGGATACTTCTGCAGGTGGATCCATTCACCTAAAAAAAATGCCTGCAGAAGCTCAAGAACTCATTGACATGGTTGCTAATAACCAGTTCATGTACACTTCTGAGAGGAATCCTGTGAGTAATGGGACGCCTATGAAGAAGGGAGTTCTCGAAGCAAGCTGCTAGAATCTCATTAGAGATGGCAGACAATTCAAGAAAACAGGCTTATGGACAAGTAGAGGACGTGTTAGTAAAGGTTGAAGGACTTTACATCCCTGCTGATTTCATAATCCTTGATACTGGGAAGGATGAGGATGAATCCATCATCATTGGAAGACCTTTCCTAGCCACAGCAAGAGCTGTGATTGATGTTGACAGAGGTGAATTAGTCCTTCAATTGAATGAGGACTCCCTTGTGTTTACAACTCAAGGTTACCCTTCTGTAAACATGGAAAAGAGGCACAGTAAGCTTCTCTCAAAACAGAGTCAACCAGAGCCCCCACAGTCAAACTCTAAGTTTGGTGTTGGAAGGCCACAACCAAACTCTAAGTTTGGTGTTGAACTCCCATATCCAAACTCTAAGTTTGGTGTTGGGAAGTCTCAACAATGCTCTGAACATCTGTGAGGCTCCATGAGAGCCCACTGTCAAGCTATTGACATTAAAGAAACGCTTGTTGGGAGGCAACCCACTTTTTATTTATCTAATTTTATTTTTCTTGTTCTTTCATGTTTTATTAGGTTCATGATCATGTGGAGTCACAAAATAAATATAAAAATTGAAAACGGAATCAAAAACAACAGAAGAAAAATCACACCCTGGATGAAGACCTTACTGGCGTTTAAACACCAGTAAGAAGCATCTGGCTGGCGTTCAACGCCAGAACAGAGCATGGTTCTGGCGCTGAACGCCCAAAATGGGCAGCATCTGGGCGTTTGAACGCCAGAATTTCACCCTGGAGAAGAGCTGGCGCTGAACGCCCAGAACAAGCATGGTTCTGGCGTTCAACGCCAGAAATGGGCAACAAATGGGAGTTCAACGCCCAGAACAAGCACCAATCTGGCACTGAACGCCCAGAGTTGTGTGCAAGGGCATTTTGCATGCCTAATTTGGTGCAAAGTTGTAAATCCTTGAACACCTCAGGATCTGTGGACCCCACAGGATCACCTCAGGATCTGTGGACCCCACAGGATCCCCACCTACCTCCACTCACTTCTTCTCACCCCTCTTTCACACAATCCCATAAACACTCTTCCCCAAAACTCTTCACCAATCACCTCAATCTCTCCTCCCTATAACCACTTCACCACTCACATCCATACACCCACCTACCTTCAAAATTCAACATCTCTTTCCCACCCATATGGCCGAATACACACATCCCTCCATCTCCTCCATATCTTCTTCTTCT
>NC_029791.2:22687990-22704801 GCF_000816755.2 Arachis ipaensis | reverse complement strand
TTACAATGGTTCGGGGGAAATACTTAGATTTTAGTCCAGAAAATGTGAGGTTGGCGTTTAACTTGCCTATGATGCAAGGAGATGCACGTCCCTACACTAGAAGGGTCAACTTTAATCAAAGGTTGGACCAAGTTTTCATGGACATATGTGTGGAAGGAGCTCAATGGAAGATTGACTCCAAAGGCAAGCCGGTTCAATTAAGAAGACTGGACCTCAAGCCTGTGGCTAGAGGATGGTTGGAGTTCATCCAACGCTCCATCATCCCCACTAGCAACCGATCTGAAGTTACTGTGGATCGGGCCATCATGATTCATAGTATCATGATTGGAGAGGAAGTAGAAATTCATGAAGTCATCTCCCTTGAACTCTACAAAATAGCCGAAAAGCCCTCTCCAGGGGCAAGGCTAGCTTTTCCTCATCTTATTTTCCATCTATGTTACTCAGCTGGAGCTTTCATAGAAGGAGACATTCCCATTGAAGAAGAGAAGCCCATCACTAAGAAAAGGATGGAGCAAGCAAGAGAGCCCATTCATGGATCTCAAGAGACGCATGAAGCTCATCACCATGAGATCCCGGAGATGCCTCAAATGCATTTTCCTCCACAAAACTATTGGGAGCAAATCAACACCTCCCTAGGAGAATTAAGTTCCAACATGGGGCAATTAAGGGTGGAACATCAAGAGCACTCCATCATCCTTCATGAAATAAGAGAAGATCAAAAAGCAATGAGGGAGGAGCAACAAAGACAAGGAAGAGACATAGAAGAGCTCAAGGACATCATTGGTTCCTCAAGAAGGAAACGCCACTATCACTAAGGTAGACTCATTCCTTGTTCTTACATTCTCTATTTTTCGTTTTCTCTATGTTAAGTGCTTATCCATGTTTGTATCTTCATTACATGATCATTAGTATTTAGAAACTTTGTCTTAAAGTTATGAATGTCCTATGAATCCATCACCTCTCTTAAACAAAAACTATTTTAATTCAAAAGAACAAGAAGTACATGAGTTTCGAATTTATCCTTGAACTTAGTTTAATTATATTGATGTGGTGACAATACTTTTTGTAACATACTAAACTAGGAGAATCAATAACACTATCTGAACTCTGAGTTCCTATAGATGCCAATCATTCTGAACTTCAATGGATAAAGTGAGATGCCGAAACTATTCAAGAGGCAAAAAGTTACAAGTCCCGCTCATTTAATTTGAGCTATGTTTCATTGATAGTTTGGAATTTATAGTATATTCTCGTCTTTTTATCCTATTTGATTTTCAGTTGCTTGGTGACAAGCAACAATTTAAGTTTGGTGTTGTGATGAGCGGATAATTTATACGCTTTTTGGCATTGTTTTTAGTATGTTTTTAGTAGAATCTAGTTACTTTTAGGGATGTTTTCATTAGTTTTTATGTTAAATTCACATTTCTGGACTTTACTATGAGTTTGTGTGTTTTTCTGTGATTTCAGGTATTTTCTGGCTGAAATTGAGGGACTTGAGCAAAAATCAGATTCAGAGGTTGAAGAAGGACTGCTGATGCTGTTGGATTCTGACCTCCCTGCACTCAAAGTGGATTTTCTAGAGCTACAGAACTCAAAATGGCACACTTCCAATTGCGTTGGAAAGTAGACATCCAGGAAATCTCCGTGGGATCGACCCTTACTCACGTAAGGTTTATTACTTGGACGACCCAGTGCACTTGCTGGTTAGTTGTATCGAAGTTGTGAATGAAAAACGAATTATTAAGACGTGCGTACAGAGTTTCTGGTACTGTTGCCTGAGATCACAATTTCGTGCACCATTTTCTAAGGATCACGAACCATCCAAACAACTCATGGAAAAATAGACCCGCACCATATATTATCAAAAATGTGTTTTCCATTAGTGACCGATTTGACCTTAAACTTTCCATCATCTGAAAAGCTCCACATGACTCTATCCTGTGTACCAGTATTTAAGACAACATTTTGCAAAAAAAAAAATATGCAAATACTCACAGAGTTTGCACTCTCACTCAAAGAATTGTCTTTTCCATCTCATGCTCCAGTGCCAGGAAAAATCGTCCCAAAAATCACAGTTAGCAATGGTATCATTTTGTTAGGTGGACAGGGTAAAAAGCCTTGGAAATCTATCTTTAAGTGCAGTTTCACTCAACCACCAGGCCGGCCAAAATCTAGTTCTTTCGCCAGTTTCCACACATAATCTCATCTCCGACCAGCATATCTCCTTGCAAATGCTATTCTCAGACACTCCCGCTATAATGTCCCTCCACGGCCCTACCGATTTTGGCTTATCGTGTTCATAAATAGGTTTATCAAGGGAAATATCATTGCATGATGCCACTATTCTCTTTCACATTGACTTGTCCTCATTTGCGAACCTCCACCATTTAAAGAGGAGAGCTTCATTTTTTATCGTTAGATCCCCTACACCTAATCCTCCATGCTCCTTTGGTTTCTGGATTGTGCTCCAGTTCACCGAGTGGACTTTTTCTCTTTCTTCTTTGGATACCCATAAGAAATTTGCTTGTAGAGAAATTATTTTCTTTGCCACAGCCTTCGGGAGCTTGAAAAGGCTTAAGTACTAGAGCGGTAGGTTGTTAATTACCACCTTGATAATTGTGAGCCTTCATGATTTTGATAGTACCCATGCTCTCCAACTTGACAGTTTTTTTTATATTCTCAATCATCAGCTTCCAAGTCTCAATTCTTTTGAGGTTTGCTCCCAATGGAATCCCCAAGTACGTAATTGGCAAACTACCCACCGGACAAACTAGTTCCTTTGCCAGCTTCTTTGCTTCATCCTCTGGTACATTGATAGGGATTAGAATTGACTTTTTGAAGTTGATTCCTAGCTTTGAGGTCAAACCAAACTAGTTCAGAATTCTTCTATAGTTCTGTAACACTCTCTTTTCCAACGGACAAAAAAGAATTGTGTCGTCTGTGAATTGGAGATTAGACAATAGTACATTATTCTTTCCAATCTCTAAATCTTTTGTCAAGTTCTCTTCTCTAGCCTTCTGGATCATCCAGTTTAGAACTTTAGCTAGAAGGATGAAGAGAAACGGTGATATAGGCTCACCTTGACGTAATCCTCACTGCATGAAAAATGGTTCCGTCGGGACATCATTGATAGTGACTGACATAGTTACTGTATTTGACAAATCTTTGATCCACAACCTCCACTTGCTGCCAAAACCCATAGATTTCAACACTCGGTCCACAAACACCCACCTTACTGTATCATAGGCTTTCCTGAAGTCTAGCTTTACAAGGATTCCTTTTTTCTTTCTTTTCTTCAGCCAAGTCACCGTTTCATAAGCAATGAGCGCACCATCCAAGATCTGCCTGTCTTGTACAAATTCCGACTGAGCTCACTAACCAAAGAACTCAACACTTTCTTTACTCTGAATACTAGAATCTTGGAAATCACTTTGTAAATACTACCCACCATGCTTATTGGTCTGTAATTCTTCATTTCTTCCGGAACATCCACCTTTGAAGCTAGTGTTACCCACGTCATATTTAGACTCGGTAAGAATCCTAACATAAAAAAACTTTTTAACCTCTTCTGTGAATTTATGACCTATTATCTCCCCAGTATTCTTCACGAAGAACATGTTAAAACCTTTCGGACTTAGAGCTTTTATCGATCTACAACACCAAACCGTTTGCTTTATTTTTTCCTCACTTGGCATAATTTCCAACTCTTTTGCTTGCTTGACTGAAATTCTTAAAACTATATCCCCTTAAAAATTAACTTCAGGCATATGCTCTTGATGATAGAGATCTCTAAAATATTTTCTTGCTTCTTCTTTTTATTCTTCTCGGACCCCCTATACCTTCTGTTCCCCACCTTCAATTCGATTATCTGCTTCCTTCTACTTCTTACTGTTGCCATGGAGTGAAAATATTGTGTTTTTGTCACTTTCCTTAATGTATTTCTCTTTTGATAGTTGGCTCCAATACTCTCTTTTTTTTTTGCATACCAAATATCCAACTGACCCAATAGAGCTTTTCTTC
Organism: Arachis ipaensis; assembly: GCF_000816755.2. NCBI lineage: Eukaryota > Viridiplantae > Streptophyta > Magnoliopsida > Fabales > Fabaceae > Arachis > Arachis ipaensis. Next base: position 22,700,781 of record NC_029791.2, on the reverse strand, counting down.
TGCTTAAATTGACTTCCTCCTCTTGTCCATCTCCTAAAAGAATTTTCACCCTTTCAATCTCCAACTCCGAAATTCTTATCTTGTTGTCAATGTTCCCAAACACTTCCTTATTCCATTTAGTGATGCTTCTTTTTAGCAACTTCATTTTTCAAAAGCCGATATCGAACCCAACTTATTCTACTCATCCTTAACCATTGGGAGGAATTTGGAATTGGAAAACCAAACGTCAAGAGAGCGAAATGGCCTGGGACCCTAAAATTGTTTCTCTGACACCAAACATAAAGGGACATGATCTGATCTCGAGCATTTGATTACCTCTATCCTTGATTCTGGGAAGCATTGTAACCACTGCGGGTCCACACAAATCTTGTCAATTCTACTTGCCTGGCTATCTCTCCTCCATATGAATTTTCTTTCCTGCAAAGGTAAGTCCACCAAATTCATATTATCGATCCATTTCTTGAACTATTCCATCCTCTTCCCACGACCTCTCCCACTGGATCACGCCTCAAATGAGAAAACTTCATTGAAGTCTCCCAAAGCAATAACTGGTAGTCCCAAGCTTTCTTTTAACTCTGCTTTCTTTTCCCATACCACACATTCTGCCTCTGACTGAAAGATCCCCGTAAACTAATAGGATTGTTATCTCTATTCTATATTAAACTAACACACTACTGATACATATCCACCTACCACCCTTATCTTTTTTTTTTTTTTGACTTAAAGGCTTCTTTATCTCATATACACACTAGACCCCTGCTACCACCACTTGAGCCTACATAATCCCAATTGAACACTATATTACTCCAACATCTTCTAACTAAACTCTCAGACATAGTTTCAGTCTTTATTTCCACAATGCCCAACCATGGCTTCAACTTCGTCATAAACCCCTTAATGCACCCAATTTTTCCTCTACTCCCCAACCCCTACAATTTCAAACAAAAATTATTGGGCAAGGATTGGAACTTCTACCTTCTTAGTACCAGATTTCTTCCTTCATGTAGACCTTGTAATCACACTGATTTCGTCTATTCTTTTTCCTCTCTTTTGACTCTGCCTGATGCACTCTAATGCCGTTTCTTTATCGTTACATCCAACATTGAGGTGTGTTCCCAATCTAATCATTTTAGTGGCTTTGCTTCCTGATATACTGTCCTTGCTGCCATACTCCTCTTGTTTGGATATCGGCATTTCTCTTGTTACTTTAATGGCTTCCCTTGTGATTTGTTTTGCTTTAGTCCCCCTTTCACTATTTTCTTTCTATGTTTTCTCTCTGTGACTTTTATTTTACTCTTTCTCACCTTAGCCCCTGCAACTAGAACCCTTTTTCTCATTCTGCTTTCACATTGAGAAGATGCTTTCATATTACAACGGATATTAGGCAGCCTATGAGAGCTCACCCTTTTTCTGTCTTTGATGAAATTCTCGAACCCTGGTGGAGCACTTGGTCCCGTCAAGGATTGGGAGTCCTGCTTTATATCAAGGTCCAATGAGGAGAAATTGTAACACCCTAATTAGCCTAAACTTTACCTCGCGTCGTAAAGCAAAGGTTAATCAGAGATTACGACAGTTCTAAACTCATACATATAATATATAAAAAGAATTAATAATATCTAGAAGCCCGATGGAGGATATAGCTCAAAGACAGGATTTAAAAGTGCAAAACATACTAACAAAGCTTCTAACTTAAAGCACAAGAAACAGATATAGTATAACAAAAGATAATAGTATAATATCATGAGAATCTAGCCACGACTCGTGGAGTTTAAGCCGGCTAGCTATATACAGACTATACAGAAACCAGACAGTAAAAACAGCTTATTAAGTTTTTCTCTCTTAATACAAGCCTCTAGGTAAAAACAAAATACAAAAATGTGAGATATATAACAAAATAAATAAAAAAGAACTCCAAGAGTAACAGGATCCTCCGCTTCTGTCACCATCCAAGCAACTCACTGAGGTGGATTGCGACCTGCATCTGAAAAACACAACAGAAATATGGTATGAAAACCAGAGGTTCTCAGTATGGTAACAGTGCCCAATGATGTAGGATATAAGACCTCGGGACGCTAAAGGCAATCCTAGACTTCATATCCATCACAAGATTTCAATCTTAAGGCATACTAAAACAGATAAGCATAATATATAAATCTTAGGATAAATAAATAGGGTACTCTATCTTAAGGGATATTTATTCTAAACCCTACACCGCTGTCCCATAGCCTTCACCAACCTATCCTCCATGCGATCCAATCGCCACCGCCTTCCGAACCTTCTCAATCCCAGTAGAAATCACACTTAATTACAATGCAAGTAAAACACAAGTAGAAGCATATAAGGCAAATAGTTCAAGTAAGCAAATAGGCATGTTATACAAATAGGCAAACCATTACAAGTAGTTAAAGCATACAAACAGATAGAACATGTACATAATGAATGTTTGCCCTATTGGGCTATTGGCTGTGATATCACATTGTCGGTTCAACTGCCGACCCGACACATCTCCATGGAGATGTCGCCCTTCGGAATCATCATTGGGAACCCCCGAGATATAGTGCTCGGATCACTGTCCAGGGTTTTGCGCATGCACGCTCTATTGATCCGAAGGGATGCGAGCGGGATACTCTTGCCACAGACCTCACATCTCAACGCAAGCGGGACGAACCACCGCCCCTATGCCGCCGCCGCTACCCCGACAGGCGGGATCCAACCGCCATCCCTACCGGGCGCATAGCGTCTCATAGTCTCAATTTAAAATAGTAGTTCAGTAGTTTTTCATAAAACATTTTCAATACAGCAATGATTCATCATTGCACATTCGAGTCCTCAACTCATTTCAACCACTATCACATCAACATTTCCATTTTTGAGTCCTCGACTCATCACAACTACTGTCAATTCACATTTTAATTCCGAACTCAACAGTTTATCAGTTTTCATTTCACATATCAGTCTACCTTCACACGCCATCAAAGCATCCTCAGTACACCCGAAACTTAAGCCTCCGTTTGCTAATTTTTCATAATAATCATCAACTAAAATCCTTAGGTTATTTCCCATGTTCTCATGCCCAAAATTAAGCCCAAAAGCCTTAAAATGGTGTCACAAAAGCTTACGATCTTGTTGGAAATGTGAAATAGTTGAAAACAAAGTTTAAATTTGAAAAACAGGGCGTGTGCGTACACACAGGGGTGTGCACGCGCACGCCCAGGAAGATTTTTAAAAGTTTGCGTAGGCATAAGAGTGTGCGTACGCACAGGTACCAAATTTTACAAGGTCTATTTGCTCGCACAGGGTGTGCTAGCGCCCTCAACAAACTCCCCTTCCCAACTTATGCGTGCGCACAGGGCTAGGTTGTAAATTCTCATTGGTGTGTGCGCGCACAAGCTGTGCTAGCGCTGCAAACAGAAAGCCCTTCCCTGCCTGTGCGTACGCACAGGTGTGTGCATGCGCACAGGTTTAAAATTTTGCAGGATTGTGCGTGCGCACATACCAGAAATCATAAAATTCTATAACTTTGCAGAATTTTAGATTTCAACACCAATTTTTGAATGATCATAACTTTCTCTACAAAAATTCAAATTTTGCAAACTTTATATCGATTTGAAGATTTTTCAATGAATTTTAAGTCTAAACAAATTTTAACCAATTTTGAGGATGAAGGCATAAGTTATGATCAGACAAAGTTCACCAAAATTTCCTTTTTACCAAAAGTGCACAAATACTCATTTTTTTCCAAATTCTCAAGATACCTCCAACTAACTCAATACCAAACTTTCATTTACAGCTCAATCTACCCTCTTGGGTCACAATTCACCATTCATATTAATTTTTCCATCACACTTCATCATTCTCAACCTTAATTATCAAATATACAACATATCAAACAATTTCCCACCAACACATTCACAAATCCTCATTTTATCAATATCAATCTTCATCATCAACTCATTCATACTCCATATTAATGATAAAAAATGCACATTCATACAAGTTCATCATACATCACATCCCAACATCATTATTTAACAACATTCACAACATCAACAACCATATCAATTCAACCCTATCCTATAGGTCACTAGCCTAAGTGTCCATGAATATTATATACTACATAGAGGAAACCGAAACCATACCTTGGCCGATTTTCAATATGCCCTTAACCCAAATTTGAGCACAAGCTAGGCTTCCAACCATAAGCAAGCCTCCAATATAACTCCAACAAGCACCAACAAGCTCCAAACTCACAATAATCAAACTATATACACATAAATCATCACAAATCAACCTAGGGCTCATTATAATTAAAATTTCACAAGGGTTCAAGACCTTTTACCTTTTCCAACAGCTTTGAAAGCCAAAATCCAATGCTAAGCAAAGATTAGAGTGAACCTAAATACCCAAAAATCACAAAACCTTACTTAATCAAAAGCCCTAAACTCAAAATTTTGAAGGGAAGAACTGAGAAGATTTCATGGTTACCTCACTACTTTCTTGGGTGGGTTTTGTAGAGCTCTCCACGAGGAGCGCATAGCCACAAAAGATGCGGCGATTGAAGCTCTATAGCTCAAGATATGAGCTTGAGAAGAAAATGGTGAATAATGTTAATGGAAGGTTTCTTCTCCTTCCTTTCTCAGCTAGTGGTGTTGTGTTGTTGCTAAAATTGGTTCACTTAAGTGTTTATATATGTTGGGCTTGGGCCCAACTTGGGTCCGGTCCAACCCGTTAGCATTTTTAGCCCGTTTGACCCAACTTCGGGCCACACCTTTAAAGTTAATGCCCGATTTTCAACTTATATTATTTTTCTAAGATTTTTTACTGTTTTCACTTTTTCTCGCGCAGTACCGGGTAGACTTGAACCGGTTCAACTGGTTTGACTATCAATTCGCGATTTTTCGCGGTTTTTTTGCAGAAAATACATTTTCTGACTCAGAAAGATCTACTGAGTCCAAAAATCATATTTAAATCCTCAAATTCTCACTCTAATATTTCAGAACCTAATTTGGGCAATATTAATTACTTAATTTGGCAGTTTATTAAGCTCGGTTCTTACACTCCCCCCATCAAATAAGAAATTTTGCCCTCAAAATTTAACGATTACCTGAGAATAGCTTGGGATAATCTTTTCGCATCTCGGACTCCAATTCCCAAGTATGTACTTCAACTCTTGCTCGCTCCCAAGAAACTTTAACCAATAAAACTTCCTTTCCCCGCAGTTTCTTCACACTAGTGTCATCAATTCTCTGGCGTTACTTGGAAAGTCAAGTTCTCCCTCAACTCAACTGATTCTGGCTCCAACACATGAGCCACATCTGACGTGTACTTGTGGAGCTGTAACACGTGGAATACGTCATGCAAGTTAGACAAGTGAGGTGACAAAGCTACTTGATATGCCACCGGCCCGAATCGCCTCAGAATCTCAAACAGTCCAATGAACCTCAGATTCAACTTCTTGGTTTTGATCGCTCTTCCAATCCCAGTTGTCGGTGTAACCCTCAGAAATACATGTTCTCTCACATCAAACTCTAACGGCTTCCTCCTCTGATCTGCATAGCTCTTTTGTCGACTCTGAGCAGCTAAAATTCTCTCCCGAATCTTCTTAATCTTCTCAGTAGTCTCTGCTACCAAATTAGGACCCAATATACTTACTTCACCCAACTCATACCAACAAAGTGGAGATTGACACTTCCGTCTATACAAGGTCTCATACGGAGCCATCCCAATGCTCGCATGAAAGCTATTGTTGTACGCAAACTCTACCAATGGCATGTAACGATCCCAACTTCCAGGTTGATCCAATACACACGCCCTCAACATATTTTCCAACATCTGAATAGTTCTTTCTGCTTGTTCGTCAGTTTGCAAATGATATGCGGTACTGAGACATAGCTTCGTACCGAAAGCTCTTTGAAATGCTCCCCAAAACCTTGATGTGAATCGGGGATCATGGTCCGACACTATGCTCGATGGTACACCATGCAACCTTACGATCTCCTTAATATACAACCTCGCCAACTCCTCCATTGAACAGTTCACTCGGATAGGCAGAAATTGCCATTGTCCCCTTCCTTCTCTAATGGGCCATTGAGGCACATTTTATTGAGGCCCAATTGTGTTTTGTATATGATTTTCTCTGAATTTTTGTCATCAAACAAGATTTTTGTTGAGATTGAACCCTCTAAACAGTTAGTAGCTTCCATTAATTGCATGTCTAGCCCTTTATTATTATTTTATTCATCACGATAAAAAATTTTCTGGATAACGTCGTCTGCGCCGTCATTCGTGCCCTACTTTGCATTGGGCTTGACAAGGCGTGTTCCCTTTTCCTCTTCCCTTTCGTTACTATTTTGCTTTGTAGTTGCTGGTTGGTCGCCGCTTGCATTTTCTTAATAAAAGGCTTCCGGCGATGGTCTGGCTACCACTCCCCTACACTGTTGCTTAACTTCTAACTCATTTTCATTCACAAAAATTTTATACTTATGCCCCTCAAGGGTCATCATGATTCTATTATGGATAAAAAGGATCCATCTCCATATCTTGTGCTCGTATCACATTCGATAATTGTTCCCCATATTTTTGTAACTTTTAAAAAAAATTTTCTCACTCCAGCCATGCAGCGACATACCATATATAATGATCCATATTCTTCTGCTCATGTTCATCTCATTATCTGACCAGGGTCTAACTTTTCCAAAGTAGTTAAGCAGAAAAGATGAGGTCAATGCTTCTTTCATGTTTAACCTGAATCAAATTCTAGCATCATTTTGAATGACCTCATTCTTCTTACTTCCTTTAGTGTGTGACATTCCTTAAACAAGTTAGGAATGATTTCCTGTTTGTTTAATGGAAGGATTGTTTCCCCTATAAGGCTTCTTCTCAATCTCTCCATGTTATTCACATTCCCTTCGACCTCCCCTAACAGAATTGGTTCACCTGTCCATATGGTGCCCATACTGTTCTTTGCCTTATTCCTCAAAAGCACACTCTTGTACGACTTCTCTTCATTTGTCATTTGATTTCCTTTCTCTCTCCTGTCTTGGATGGTCTTGGATCGGTTATATCGCTTTGACTTTTCTTTCCCAAACTGCATCCTTTCACTATCCACCTTGCTCCTCTTATCATCATTCCTCTTATATTTGGCTTCTTTTACGATCAAAGGGACACTGTCCACTTCCCAGCTGTGTAGGTTTTGCATTGCACGTTGTGCATGGTTATTGTAAGCATATCTTACGAACACGAATCTCCACTTTGAGCAAGTTCTTTGCTTTTTGCTAAGAACACATCCATCACCTGTCCCTCTCTACTAAAGATCTCCCAAAGTCATTGCAGTTTGATTCTTGTGGATAGGTTATCCACAAACACCATATAAGTGGATCTCTCTAATTTTTTAAAGTTTTCCACTACTTCTTCCACTCTATTTGCTCCATAGTTGTGATTGGCTTGGTTCCTTGGTTGGTAACTTGGCATTGGAATATATGAGGGCCTGACCCTATTATATTTTCTTCTACTACCCATTGTCCCTGTTCCCTCACCTGATCTATCTGGTTTTTTCTTTCACCTCCCACTCCCTTTATATGCATGTTTAGCAAATGCAATGATATATTTTGAATTGGTTTGGGAGGCTTGTATTAGAAAACCGTAGCTAACAACGATTATGATGTTAACTTAGATGTATCTAACTCAAACATCAACTAGCAGGGACGTTACTAGCCTAATGTGTAGGCCACACGTTAGATCCGTTATTCTGTTTAGATGATACACAAGAGGAAAGGGCTACCCTTATAGGTGGAGCCACCCAAGTGTGGACTATTTGATTTGATTTCTGTATTGAGAACTCCCTTATTGATTCACTTATTAGTATTAATTAGTATTTTCTAATTAAAATTGTAACACCTTAATATTCAAATTCTTAGGCTCGAGTAATAAGTCAATGATAATAAGGTGGTACGACTCTCAAGGTGGATTTTTTTTATACATAAGTATAAGTATAATTGAAAAGAGTATTAATCGAGAAGCTTCAAAAGAGTGAAAATAAAATCGTGAAGTCGTAACACTCACGTATCGAAGCCTAAGAAAATTCAACGCGTTCGGCTAACGGATGAAATAACTACAGCATATAAGGAAGAAATAGAATAAAACAGAACAGACATAAATATAAGTATACTAGCCATTAATCACAACCCGCGAAGTTTAGGTCGACCAAGGTTACAGTGTTAAAACAGTTGACAACAAAAATTTTTATCTCTCCCAGAATACCTCTCAACCTCTGTAGGCAAGTTCCAAAATAATATATATACATCAATGAAAGTTTTTCCAAAATAAAAGGAGAGATCCTAAAACAAAAGTAAATCAAAAATCCAGTAAACTTCGCTGCTTCCCAGATGAACCACTACTCATTGTTGAGCACCAAGACTTGCATCTGAAAAACAAAAAATATGTATACGGAATGAGAACCCCCGACCAATGGGTTCCCAACACGGTAAAAATGTCAAATAAATACAATGCACTATAATATAAATTCACTAAGCATCTTAAACTTCTTATCTTGTCATGTCCAACCTAAGTTCTCACTAATCCATAACTTGGCAACTATCATAGGGGATTCTAATTCTAACCCAATACCCTTCATACTTCACCACCTCCCAACCGACTAACCCAAGAACCGAATCAAACACAAATAATACAGATAAGTAATATACAAGTGAGGCAAGTAAGTCAATTAACAAATAATTATGAAACATGTACAATTAGAAAAAACAAAGCAATTAAGCAAACCCAAACAATTCAAACATATACAGATGATGTATGTCTATCCTCTGGCTAATGAGTATCATCTGTTGGTTATCAAGCAAAACCCGACATGTTCGGTAGCTAACCCGAACACTGTCTTTCTGTTGCACATTAATATCATTAGAGAGAATATGTGTCCTGTCACCATTAGAGGGAATACGTGCCCTGTCACCATTAGAGGGTATATGTGTCCTGTCACCATTAGAGGATATATGTGCCCTGTCACCATTAGATGTATATGTTCCCTGTCACCATTAGAGGGTATCGGTGCCCTATCACCCTTACAACCAGAGAGAAAATACAAGCATACTCACATTCAACATTTTCCATTCATGATTCATTTACCACATTCATTCATTAATCATATATGCATCCACAGCATACTCACCATATTTTCACGCTTCCTCAATTAATCATAATCATTTCATCATCAATCATATTTCAGCATTACTTCTTTATTCATTTTCCCTTACATTCATTCATTCATTTTTTTCAAACTTCTTCATCTCTAAGTTACCACTCCCCCTACCTTCTTCTCACTGCTCAACATACAACTAAGGTTTAGGGGCTAAAAGAGTAAAAATAGAGGTTTAGAGGTTTGAAATTAGGTTTTAAAACGCAAAATCCACTTTGCTGAAAACAGGAGTCACGCGTACGCGTGGTGAAATTTGCCCATCTCGCATATGCATTACCTCGTCCGCGTACGCATGCATGCCAAATAGAAACTTCCATCCGCGTATGGAGGGGTTCGCGTATGCATGCATTGCAGATTAGTCAAAATGGCTAAGTTTGTAGAGTTTCAATTTTGCCTACCGAACTTCCGATGCACATAACTTTCTCGTTTTAAAATATTTTTCATCCGTTCTTCGAACGGCGTAAACTTCACGGACCCAATTTTCATGTGAAATAAGTTTGAAACAATTTGGGGGGTCCAAAAGCCGAGTTATGGCTTGTCGAAGTTTAATAAAAAATCAAATTTTTCACAAAAGCTCTTAAACCTCTATTTTCACCAAATCAAACTCAACACCAACTTTCTATACATGCAAACAGCACCAAAACATACCATATCACATCAACACAGCCCCACCTTCTATCACAACTAATCATGCCTTAATTCCTAAACAATCTCATACAAATTCATCAAGCTCAACTTCAATAATCAACAAATCCTCATGTTCAAACATTTATATATTACTATCATTCATTCAATTCATCATCTCATCAAATCACCAATCAACAACCATCACTTACCATTCTTACCTCTTTTTGGCCTCTGGTCTAAATTCACGGCCTCCGATCCAATATTTCATCAATTCAACACAACTTATAAACACACAATAATTATCCAACACCAATATCAATTTCATAAATACAGTATCACTTTCCTTCATGCATTCTCTACTCACATCAATCTATTCAAATATATCATTCAAGCTTAATCCTAGGGGCATCTAACCTAGAAATACACATCATATCACACGGTACTTAAATGAAACTTAAACCGTACCTCTTTGAGCCAAAACAATTGAGCCTCTCTTTGGAAGTCTCCATCAACCTTAGCTTCAATCCTCACTAAAGCTCCACAAGCAATATCAATCCCTACTTGTGCACCAAAAATTACCCAATACTCTAACATAACCAATTTTCACACTTATAATCAACCTAGGGTTCATGAAATTGAAAAATCACAAGGTTAGAGAGTTTCTTATCTTAATCCATAGAATTTGTTGATGAAACTCATCAATGGCTCATATTAGAACACCCCTAAATAACCAAAACTACAAGATTTTTTCAAAACCCAAACCAAATTTGAAATAAAAGGGAAAAAATAAAACTGGACAGAGGTCATTGAGAAACTTACCAAAATACCTCGATAGAATTGAAGTCGGTGAGGAGAGCAACGTGTGGCTACAAACGGCTCGTCGATTGGAGCTCTGTAACTCAAGTTATGGTGGTTTGAAGTTGGTGATGAATAGTGTCAGCAAAACCCTTTCTCACTCTCTTCTCAATCCGAGCTCTTTCTCTTTCTTTGAAGGAAATGAGTTGAAAGCTCATTAATGATGAATATATATGCTGGGCCTTGGGCTCACTTGGGCCCAGTTCGTCTGGTTTGGTCCGTTCGGCCTAATTTTGGGCCAAATTTTTTAAAATTATTGTCAAAATTCTTAATTTAATTAGTTCTATCTCATTAAACTATAAAATTCTATTTTCTAATTTCTTTAAATAATAATTAATTTATTCATTAATTATTTACTAATTTTACGGGTTTTACAAAATTCACTTTAATAATAATTTTTATATGGTCTTATGTGGATTATAAATATATTGTCTAGTCATTGAATTACAAAACTCATTCTATTTTTTTAAAAATATTTTTCAGAAATAAATAATTAAATATGTGAGCTCTTCTATTCAAGAGTAAGGATCTGCAATGGACATCTATTTCTTAGCTTGTTGAGTTCTTAGACATTGTATGATTCATATGTCACAGGTAGGATCCAACCATTTTGATCTATTTTATGTTTTTGTTAAGATAATGTATAACTATTCAATCAAGTATTTGTAAATTTATTAAGAATATTTGTAACTTTCTTATTCAATTTAAATTCGAATTCGTTAAGCTTGCTAGAAGATAATTTCCCTTAGCTCCGGTATGCCTCATTTTGGATCGTGACAGATACATATACAACAAAGTATAAATCATACTTTTTGTTTTTAATGTACCAAAATTCTTTAATGTTTAATTTAGTTAAATTTTATTTTTAATTTTGGAATAAATTTTAATTTTATCCTTCAATAATATCTATTTTTATGATAAATAATTATTCAATTATTTTTTTAATTGCATCTAAATAAATTATTTTTAATCACATTATTACTTTCATTCTAAATAAATATATTTTTTAATTTTATTCTTAATTGCATTACTTTTATTCTAAGTAAATTTATTTTTTATTAAAAATAAAATAAAAATAAATTAAATAATTATCTGTCATAAAAAAATTAAAATTATTGAAAAAAATAAAATTTATTAAAAAGTTAAAAATAAAGTTTAATTAAATTAAACATTAAAGAAGTTCGGTATATTAGGCTGCGTTTGTTTACGGGAACGGGACACTAAGACAGGAACACAGAGATACAAAATCATGTTTGGCAGATGAGACATGGACAGAGACATTGTGTCCAGAGACACTGAATTAGTGTATTTTGTATCCATCATGACAAGAAGGACACATAGACACTAATAAGGGACACAATTTATTTTTTTATTTTTTCTTTCATTATTCCTGTTAATTTTTCATAATTATACTTTTTATTATTATATTTTTCTTCTCAAATTTTTTGAATGAAAGAAAATGAGAATAAATTAGATTTTCATAATTTGTTCTACTTTATCACCAAATAGAATACAAGAACACTAAATTCTGTGTCTTTGTCCTTTATATCTTGTTCTTAGTGTCTTGTATTGTCCTATTCTCAGAAACAAACGTAGCCTTAGAGATAAGAAAATATAATTTATACTTACATACATACTTTTTTTTTTCTTTTTCCAAAAATTTATATACTAGTCATTCTACAAGTATGAGTAAAAATCTTAAATTCGTAATGCAATTCCTTCAATTAAAATTCATTATCATTTTACTTGATTTGGTAATTCTTTTAAGAGTAATGTGTCTTTTTTTTGTCCCCAATATTTTCGTTCTATTTAAATCTCTAACTAATGTTTTAAAATCATCTCAATTTTGTTTTACTATTAATTCTGTTAACAGATCGACAGGACAACATTGAGATGATTTTAAAATATTTGAGACGATTTAAACATTTGGGACAACTTTAAGATTTACTCTAAATGTTGGAGACAAAAACAATACTTTACTCTAGTTACACAAATAACAAAATTTTATTAATTCTCTATTAAAATGATATTATCTCTGTAAAATGCGACCGTTTTTATTTCACTATCAATTCTAATATAAATTTTAATTCTTAATTAGTTT
>NC_029791.2:22685583-22687982 GCF_000816755.2 Arachis ipaensis | reverse complement strand
TTCTCTAAAAAAAATTTTTATAATAAAAATGACTAATATTTCCTATTAAATATATTTCTTCATTTTATAAGATGTCCACAGAGATAACAACAATTAAAATAATCTCATAATTGGTCCTTTTGTCTTTAAGGATCAAACTAGCGTGAATTAAATTTTTCTTTCCGCCAAAGGTTAAAGGAGGAGCATATCAATTGAGTCACTTAAAAAATTAATTATAAATTTAATTGAACAATATTTGTATACTGAATACTCCTTAAAATATAGCTGCCCAATGTAACATCCCAACTTTTTGAATCAAGTCATTTTTTTAATAATTAATTAATTAATTAAAATGGTAATGATTTAAGATTTAAATTTAAAATTTAAACATATGAAAGCACTAGTGGTAGTAAATCTCTAATCGACAGTAAACAACCTTTTAAAACATAGTCATAACTAATTCTACATTTATTAAATTTGAATGATATTTTGTTATATGAAAAGATAAGAATACTAGCTCTATTCCTTAAGTTCAATATAAAATCAAATTCAAATTAAATTAGATAGATAAATCGGTTACGGGTTCAGAGTAGAAAATCGCACTCTTATCAGCCAGCCTAATATACTAACAGTATTTCGAGAATATCTCAAGCTGTGGTTATCCGATTTACTTTGTTTAAGATTCGTTTTAAAGCTATTTCAATTTTCTATAAATTTGTATCTAATAACTAATTCCAAATTCCAAACGTATAAAAGTTATAGGGCTCACAAAGTGACGATCCAGATTGAAGATTTCACCTAAATGCCTCCTAACATAATCTGCACATACCTGAGAGCTATTTGATCCTTCCTTTCTCATTCTATTCCCTTTTTCTATACAAAACATTCTAGTATACACAAAGTCTAGCTATGGAACAAGTCTATCTTCACTAACAAACCGCATCTATTTGCATCGAAATACCTATCGGAACTTTACTCGAGGTATGGGGTTTTGTACTAATTTTTATATGTCATATCTTAAATGTTTTTGAACATATATGTTAGCATTGCACGTCATGATATAATGTCTCTCTTATTCATACGCATTATGCATTATAATAACAATCTTATATGCATTAAAAAACTGAGGGAATGATCCTTCGGTAAGGGAAGGTGACCCCCAAAAACAAGATAATCGAGATGATCCTTCGGTAAGGAAATGTGATCGAATCGAGATGATCCTTCGGTAAGGGAAGGTGATCGCCAAAACGTTTGGGATAAGAACCTTCGGTAAGGGAAGGGGACTCCCATCAATTTTATAATAATATATCTTGGTTACCATAACTTCCTTCTTGTGTATGTCTAAATAACATTAATTGTAAATTGAACTGAGGGAATGATCCTTCGGTAAGGGAAGATGATCGATCGAGATGATCATTCGGTAAGGGAAGGTGATCGCCAAAACGTTTTGGATAAAAATCTTCGATAAGGGAAGGGGACTCCCACCTTTTATACCGGTTTGAGCTCAATACCTTCCATAAAAGCTACGAGAAAAAGTAATGAAAAGTGCAATGAAAAGTGTGATCATGATTGTTCTTCTTTTATCTTTTTTTTTTATTTATGATTATGTTTATTATTGTATTCAAAGATCCTTCTTTTTTTCCAAAGTTCCTTTTTGTATGATGTATGATATTGTTTAAGATCTTTATTTTATTCAGATCTATTCTGTTTGACTTATCTATGGCAATGTTACTGTCCTTCTCTTATTTATTATTTATTTCGTCTTGCTTTATGGCCTATGAGAACATCATACCAAGGTTTATGAGTTACCTTCATATGTTTTAACGCTATAGGCATTTTGTATGCATTACACGTGTCATAACATAAGTAAATGAGAAGCATCTAAAAGTCACCCCACTCCGACTAATCAAGACTTTTGAAAATAATAATTGAACAACATTGCATCATCACTGTTTTATTTTAAAACTCGGAGTGGCTGGGGATGGATACGATGACACCATATAGATAAACTACTGAGAAACTTTTGTTTCTCACCCCTCTCTCCGTACCATCTTCAGAAACGATGCAGTACGAAGCAATACAGTTGAGGTGAAAAGACAGGTGCACTAGTGGGAGCAAGCTATCGAGGACGTAGATACAAAACATTAAACGTTTACTTTAAGAAAGAAGAATATGCGATTGTTTTAGCCAAAGTTAAACAAATTAAGAGAATTAGGATTTCCTATGTGTCTTGTTTTATCCTTATTAACTGATTGTAATTGTAACTATAATGTTTCCCTTTTATTTGGTATGAGTAAAGCTTGTCATTATTGTGCCTTCGTAGTTTAACACACCGATTTTTCATGTTAGTATTTTTAAATCCACTTATATTTTTCAACTAGTAACTATTCTAATAAAAACTAATTATTCAATATTTTTAT
>NC_029791.2:22682972-22685535 GCF_000816755.2 Arachis ipaensis | reverse complement strand
TCATAAATTTTTAATTATAAATCATAAACTATACCTCTTCTAAAAAATAAGAATTTTTAAAATTAAAAAATAACTAATATTAACTAATTAAAAATTTAGTTTCTATATTTTCTCATCCTCAAAAACTAAATTAGGGACGATAAAGGCTTCTATTATTGTAGTTTTCCAGGATCTTTATCAGCAATTACAAATAAAAATTTCGTATAACAAAATAAAAAATGAAAATTTTTTTTTCTTTCCTATGCTCTTGAAGAAAAAAGAAAGAAACTTAGTAAAATGTATAACATATTTTGGCAACTTGGACTTTGGACTAGAAACAAGCCAATTCATAGTCAAAACCATATATGTGAAAGCAAATGCATATGTGTGAAAATAATTATCCTCATCTAGTAGTAGTGAAAGAGCACAAAACCTGAGAAATTGAATTTGTATCCTACCAAAACACAAGCTCAGCAAGAATAAAATTTGGAACCGGGTCATTAGCTTTTTGCAAACAACGTCTTAAAAGTTTTCATTTCTTAAAAAGAATAAATAAATAGCATGACAAGGATATACCTCTTAATCTTAAAAGAACCTAAAGAAAAAACACACACAAAATTTATTATAAATATATTTGAATGAATACTTTTAGCCTATTAATTCTTCATACTCGTGCATCATCAGTTTCTCTTCATATTTTCTCCAATTGCATCTATCATCCTGCTTTTGTTGTTCGAGATATTGGAAGGAGTTTAAGTAGTCATCATCTCCTTTTTCAACTACTCCATCTGTAGCTCCGATTTCTACTGTTACATGGTCTTGCGTTCTTAGTGTTCCAACATGCGATTGAGATTCCGATTTGGAACGAAGAATCATGAGAGAGTAGCAAAAGATGGCTGCAACGATGGAAAACATCAAGTTGATCTTCATGAGTTGAACAGTTAGGCATCCAAGGAAGAAACTGAGGAGCTCAGCTTCAAAGCCAAGATCAATTTGCCATGACAGGGACAAAGACATCAAAGCAAAAGAAGCACTCGAAAAAATGCCTAGTAGGTCTGGTTTTCCGTTGTTAGATTTATCATAGAAAAATGAGTAGAGAGAGGTTAGTAGCAAAACCAAAACACCCACGTAAGCTTTAAGCAAGAAGCTCCTTGAAATCCTGTATTTCTTGGGAAATAGCATGATGATGCTGATGCTGAAACTTAACAGGGTGTAAAGAATGATCTTCAACAAGTTCCACTCTCCAAATAGACGTTTGAAAGAGGAACTCTTAGCATAACAGAGAAATCCATTGACACTTGACATAAATCCCACAAATCTCCATAGTCTTTTCTGGTTTAGATGGTAGGAATTCTGGGTTGGCATGCCGCTTAAATTTACAAGTGCAGAGCCTTTCAATTGTGTCTTGAAGGTTCGTGAAGTTGTAGTGCTGAAGGTCTGAAATGGCAGCTAGTCAAATGGCAGTATTTAAAAAATAAGGACCGATTGTGGGATTATTTTAATGTGGCTACTCCAATGAATAGGGTTTGATTTTTATTTGAAGTAAAAGTGTTATTTTTATTCAAAGTGTTGCTAAACAAATAAGTTACACTTTTTAAACAAAGATCATCATGAGAAGATGTTTTTGACACCTTCATAGAAGTAGTTGCCTTATTTTAATTGTTGTTATCTCGGTGGACATCATATAAAATGAAGAAATATACTAGTGTTTAATATCACGAGAATATAAATTTTTTAAATTTATGTTAGTTTTATTCGGAAATTATAGATTATGATAAAAAAGATGTATAGAATTATACTATTTTTATAAAAAGATCGTAAGGAGTAAAGTTTTTATCGACTAAAAAGATTAGAGTCTCTGTAGATAAAAAAAATTAAGTAATAAAATTTTTAATTATTATTTTTATGTAAAAGAATTTAATTTTTTACTAATAATTAATTTTAAATTTATTATCTAAAATTTGAAAGAATCTAATGTGTATATTTTTATATTTAATTAGATATTAAGTTTATTGTACAAATAGAAATAATTAATTTTTATGCTTGCTATTTAAAAATAATATTTTTTTATATATAAAAAAATATAATTAGATATTAACATAAAAAACTTTTGAGCTTTTGACTTACGAAAAGTTATATTAATAATGATTGGTATAATTTTTTAATAATATTTTTAATTTTTCGAAAAGTTGTTTAAGAGCTTTTGAAGAAGTAAAAAAAAAAATTATCTTCCTCTCAAAAGCTATTTTATCACTCCTATTTATTAAATAATTTTAAAACAAATACTTCTATAATAACTTTTCAAATATAAAATAATTTATTTATAAGCTGCTTTTAATATAAGTAGTCCTTATGTTTTAAGCTATGTTTTCAAAAGAACTTAATTATGTAACCAACTTAGGTTGGTCGAGTGGTCAGCTCACTTGTTCGCTTAAGCAAGTGTCGAGGGTTCGAATCCCGTCTTGTGCATGCAGCAACTCATTAGCCAGCGGCAAACCCTTAAATGGAGCTCAAATAGTCCTTGACCTGTCGGGTTGGGGGATATCGTGGGAAACCAAAAAAAAAAAACTTAATTATGTTATTT
>NC_029791.2:22660257-22682844 GCF_000816755.2 Arachis ipaensis | reverse complement strand
GTTTTTTAAATTGTGGAAAGTAGGAAAATTATTAAGTCTGATTTTTGTATCTCAAATTTTTAATCATATTTAGAAGTAGAAATTGGAGGGTTCGATTTTTGTACTTCAAAAAATGGAGAGTCTGATTTCTGTACCCAAATTAAACGGTGCTACATTTTAAATTAGTACCTCAATAGTCCATAGTCCAAAAAAACATTGTTGTCTTCCTAATATAAAAAATAAAAAGTGGAGAAAGATAGATAATAGAATAGAAGAAGGGAGTTTATTAATTTTGAAAAAAAATATTTTATCTCAATTTTAATGAGAGGATGTTATGTGATACATTTTAGCACTACAAGATTTTTATTACTTGGTGGAGGTTTTATAATGAAAGTTTTTAAAAACCTCCACAACACCATCTATTTGTAGCAATTCATTCAGAGTAGTGCTAGGGAGCCAATGGTTTAAACGTACAATGTGTACAATGGGCTAAATCTTTGGTTTATGAATAAAATGAACATCACCTATACTATCCAGAATAACCATAACCAGGGATAATAAACATCTCATGTTATAAAAACTTAATTTTGGGTTCACCAAGATTCAAACTCTTGACCTTCTGAATCTCGAACTCTAATACCATGTTCTGAAACCACTCATCTCCAAAGCATAACCTGACAGGAAAATATAACATTAATAATCATATCTCTAATACTTTCTAAACCTTCATTGTCTACATTGTACGCTTAAGTCATTGGCTCCCTATTCTTTCTCATTCACAAAATTCCCCTAAATAAAAATCTCAGTATTTACACAAAATTAAAATACCCACACATCTAAAGCCCACCCAAACACTCAAAGCCCATACTAAAATGAAACATAGGCTTAGTTTCGAGTGAGGGAGAGAGTGAGCAAGACCTACTAATGAAAACCCTAAATTGCAGCATCTTTGTCGTTGTCGCCATCGCCATCGCCATCGCCATCGCCGTCGCCGTCGCCGCCTCCTCGTCACCGCCACAGCCACAGCCACAGCCGTTCATCTCCTTGCCGCTAGCGCCAATACGACAACGTGCTTTGACAATCTCTTTTCCCGTTGTCTCTTCCGTCGACGCATCTCCTCAGGTCGCGACGTGGTAATTTTTGAGATCTCCTTCTACATTCTATTGTGCATTCCTTCAGATTTGCATTTCTTCTGCGTTCTTCCGTCGAGGCTTTTTTGTGATTTTTATGATCTCCACATTAATTTAGTTTGATAGATTACTTCTCTGATTTCGGATTTGGCTTGTTACTTTTGTGATTATTCATTAACTTGATGGCAATAAGTAATGATATTGTTGCTTACTGACTTCGCGACGAAATTTTTGGTATAGTGCAAGAAATTTTTGCTAATTTTTAAATTTTGATTTCGCGACACTCTTTTACTTTGATACTAATATATATATATATATATTTAAAATCCTGATAAATTGATTTTATTTAGAAACAGCTATGTTGCTTACTTTATATTTTTTTTCATATATATTCTCCAGGGAAAGAAAATTTGATATCGAAAAAACAAAGCTAATGTGTGCTAACATGCTCAAGTGGAGGAAAGAATTTAGTTCAGACACTATTGTAGAGGTATTGCTTTGAATTCATTAGATATGTCATATTATCATGATTAATTATGAGTTTGATTTAGGGTGTGTTATTGTATTGGACTTTGATTTCAAAGAAATCAATGAAGTGATAATCCTTCCTTGAGCCTTAGACTACAACGAATATCCATGTGAGTATGAAGAACTTTACCTTAAATCCTCTTGTATTTGTCATGAAAAATAGGTACAACCTAATAACTAAAACTTGTGATTTATCTGTAAGTTCTTGGTAACTAGTATGATACTAAATTGCTTGAAAAATGGCTTTTCTTTTAATTCTTGCTTGATTTTTGTACATCTTTAAATTGTATTCGAATAAAAGAAAACCGAAAAAATAATAAGGTGTATGTTGTCATGTTTACTCGTATGCAATGCAGTTACGTCGTGAGAGGATTGATGAAAGAATGAAGGCATTGCAGGAATTAGTTTCCAGCATCAATAAGGTTAGTGGTTTTAATTTCTATGCATTGGTATTACAAATTTTAAAATTTGAATATCTTTGGTTTGCTTAGATATTGTGAATTTATGTTGTTGTAGACGGATAGAAATATTTACAGCCATAGATTTTAAGCATATTGAAGCAGGTGAGAAATTAGTGGTTGGCTTTTGATACCTTGTCCAGTTGTACAAGATGAAATTGAACTCCTAACCTAACATTAAGTCTCAAATAAATCATGCTAGCTAGGTTTAAGCATAGAATTTCCATTTTTTTTCCTAAATAAGTCAAATATGAGTAAATTTGAATATTATCTCTTTGCTCATGTTGAACCTCCTTGTTAATTATGTGTGCTTCGCCACTAATTACTCTTGATTGTTGCACACAATGGTATATGTATATATATATAGGCTTGAAAAGATATGATTCTAGTTCTAACAGACTAATAAATCAAACAATTTTGTTGAGTGGGTGTTTTTTTTTTTATATTTTACCATTCAATTATACAAGTGATGGAGCCCAGACACTCATGTTTTATGATGTCTCTCAGGATGAGCCCCCAAGTGAAAGGAAGATTGCCAAATTGTGTGAATATGCTGCAAAAAAATCCTTTTTGGATTCCAAAGGTATCTTTTATTTTTCATTTCATTCATATAGAAGTTTGAGAAAGGGGGAAGGAGAATAATATGAATATCCTTCAATTAATTGAATCTGTTGCTGAAGTTCATGAAATCTACTTTTCCCGCTAGATAGCAAAATATTTTGAAGAAAGGTGCTACAAGGAGCTCCGATCTAAGCACATCAAACTTGTCAATATTGTACCTGAAACTTTCAACAAGTTGATTTCTCATTGTAAAGTGCAAATGTAAGTTTTTAAGTATTTGGGTGGGCTTTGCATTTTGAGTGTCAATTTGAATTTTGATTTGAAAATTGAGTATATGTGAAGATTCAGACAAAGTGATAGAATTTTTTGTTGTTCAACTCAATTTCTTATCTTGAATAGTGTGGAAATTGGAATTGTCTCTCATAGTGTATAGTGTTATGTTATATGCTGTTGATTTTGTTGTTAAAGCTCTATTAAAGCTTGATCTTTAATGATAGTCTCAAGGTACTTTGGTCATGTATAATGTCCTTTTATGTGGCGAAGTTTGTTCCTCGACCATACCTCCGTCATGGCTAGTGCCTGTTTGTATAATGCATCTCTTGTTTTAATCTAGTGTAGGATTCCATGATTAAGTGGGTTTTATTATATAATTTTTTTTGCTAACTATTTCTCATATTTTTATCACTTCCCAGGATTGAAAAATCTCAAATCACAGTTATACTCAGCTGTCGAGTATTTTGAACTTTCATACACCAATGATGACCAAAAACAAATGTGAGTTACTTTCTGCGTGCTATTATATATGTATGATGGTAGCATTATATCCCTTATTCCCATCTCTATTTTGTTTTTTCTTTTCATGTTATGGTTGCAGATACGTAGAGACATTAAAGGATTATGCGGTTCCTAAAATCTTAGAAATTCATGTCGGTCCTCTTTTAACACTTCTGGATACTCTAAGTTGACATCCTTCATTATTGATAAGTGTTTGTATCGATCCATGTAGAATAGAAGTTTGCATTTAGATGTTAATATCATGATAATTTCAGATGTTTAGCAGTATAATATCTTGTTAGCAAACTAGCTTCGTTAGCACGTTGGGTTGGCTACCAAATAGCTGAGTTCAGTTTAGTTTGTTCTTAATGTAATTTGTTAAATCAACAATAGTGGTTTATAGTTTTCTGATCCATTTAGTTTCAATTTTAAATGGGGGCACCGTTCAGTTTGCTGCAAATTTTTTATATTTGAAAATTTAAATTTTGTGAGGGTTTTAAATCGCCAAATTCAACTAAAAATTCCTACAAAGCAGACAAAGAACCGCCACAAAATTATGTCCTGGGAGTTCTGTAAAATCGCCACAAATAAGCTCGTAACACCACAAATTTTGGAGGTTTGAGAAACTTCCACAAACCTTTTTATGGGAGTTTCAAACCACCACAAATTAGAAAAAATACCGCCGGAAATCAACTTAAATCTTGTAGTGTAGTTGTTAAATTTGTAATATAATATAAATATATTTTTGATGGTTTTCAGTGGTCTTTGAAACAGCTTCTGGAAATTTTTTGTCTTTTTGTCTCGTACCCAGCCACGAGACTTTTTCTTTTGTCTCGTACCCAGTCACGAGACTTTTCTTTTAGTCTCGTCGATCAGCACGAGATATTTTCAGTTTTATCTCCTGGGCAACAGAAACAGAAATGGAGTAGAAGAGAGAGAGAATTACACCAAGATATATCCTGGTTCAGCTGCTAAGTGCAAGGCATCCTACATCTAGTCTCCATCACAACAATGATGGAATTTCACTATAATCATTCTTGATTACAAATACCAATTCTCCCTAGGAACTACCTTTCCTATCCAGGACAAGTCCAGAATCTAAACCCAATCCTGAACTTGACTTGGTTACTGCCAAGCTTTCACTGCAAAGTGCTAACCCAACTTGCAAGGGGATTCCCACAGAATTATGAAACACAACACAGATGTACAAAGGACCTCTAAGGACATTTATGGATTTTTTTTTAATTTTGCACTCTCTGCCTTTTTCCGCTTTATGGCTTTTTCATTACAAACCTCACTGTTTGTCTTTTTTCCATGAGACTCAAGACATGACAAAATTAAACAGAAAAAGTACAAAATGAAAACATTGAAGGAGAAGAACTTATGTAAGCTTGGGGAGCTATAGAAACTCTGTGCTCACTCTTTTCCTTGAATCAAACCCTGACTGTTCACCCTTACTTATAGGGAGAAGCCTCCAAGGTTGAAACTAAACAGACCCAGCTAATCTTCTTCTTCTTCAAGTCAGAACCGGTTCGGCCAGAGAGAGAAAAGAGATAACCCGTGCAAAACCCAACATGCAATTACCTCTAGTCCTTCCTTGGTCACCAATCTTCATCAATCCGAGCCCTCCATCCTTGCCTTGCTCTCCAAGATGAACTCCTGGCCCTTGATGCTTCATGATGATGATAGCTTCATCTGCTCCAATCTCTGTCTCTTCCATCACGTAGCCACTGTAGCTACCTCCTGTGGTGGTTGAGCAACATCAGAGTCAAGCCATCCTCTCCAAGGATCTTCTTCTCTGACCGAAATCTTATCTTCCATTTTTAGGTATGGAGAAGCCAAGATCTTATCACCAAATCTTACCACAAGTGATAAGAATCTTAGCCACAGCATACTTTTAGTTTTTTTTTCTTGCCATCATTGTGATGGTCTTGTAGCGTGCTTCTTCTTCTCTACGGTGGCTAGTTGTAGCTTCCATGGTTTGCTGTGTAAAGACCGAAAAAGAAGAAAGAAATGAGAGAGAGGAAAGAGAAATTATGAACAATAATTAATGAAACAAAGAGAGAGAATAAAAGTGAATTAATTTCCCACTCCCTTTGCTGAGTAGCGTGTAGCTTGATGATGTCCATCAAATCAAAGACCAACTCTCTCATGTTTCCAATAAATGTATTAACTTCACTTTAATGAAATTTGAATTTCACTACATAATAGAAATGGATTCCGTTGGAAGCTAGAAGCAATACATTTGCTTTCTCTCAAAATTGGTTTCGGACCAAGCATTGGATCATTTAACAAAGATTTCAATTGGGCTTGTAGCAATAATGATTTAAACTGGCCCAAGTAATGTGATAACAATTCAGCCACTAGAAACAAAACATTTTTGCATCAATGCTGAATGTATTTTTAAAACACTTGGGCTTGCACTAATTTTTCTTTTATTTTCGGCCTAATGCAAAATCTGCATCACAAAATTATTTAAATTAGCATATATGAATTGAATTCAAGTTAATAATTTTGCAGTTAATCATATTAATAATGTTTGATCATCATTAAATTAAATTAGAGTTTTTCAAACTCATCAATTTCCCCCTTGATGACAAACATTATTAAAATTGAAATGGAAAGAAATTTAAGATTAGAGTATAGAATACTCCCTTTGCAGATTAGTATTTCTTCCCTTTCCAAATGTTACAAGGCTCCCCCTTAATACATGCTATTTTACCAAGGGAAGCTTTATACCTGTAACTTTAGAAATCAAGCTTAGGCAACTATGTTATTCAACATATTAATTTTTTGATGTTGAATGCTTGATTTATGAGCAGAATTGGATGACAAACAAAACTCTTTTGTTATCATAAAAATGATTTTTCTGCTCAAACTCTTTACAAAACAATTGATGCAAATAAACATTGATGTTTCCTGAAGTTGCTTTTCAAGTTATTTTAAAAGTATTTTCCAATGAATAAATCAGAGCAACTTAATCATAGCAAGAAAAATTTTTCTAATCAAGCATGATCATCTCAGACCATAGCAACTATCAAACTTCATATATCACAACTTAAAGGAACTGCCAAAAATAAACCCAAAACAACAATCATTTTATCAAGGTAAGACAAATGCATCACAATTACAATCAAACAAGCATTGCATTTTACCAAGATAAACATTAGGCAGCAGCAGCAATCAAGATAGAACAAATGCATTATCAACATGCATTATCAACATCAAATGTATCATCTCAACAAGACATTGAAACAAGGGTGATCATGAATTTTCAAAAGAATTTCATCCCTGTTTTGTTAATTTCAATTTTTCTGCACCATTTCTCCCCTTTTTGGCATCAAGGGCTCCTGCAAAAAATGACATAGAACACAAAATATGTAAAATATACACAAAATGTTAAAAGTGTATCATCAAGTCATAGGTCCAACAGTATCCAAACAGACAAAATAGAGTATCAAATTGAGTCTAAACATGCCAATATCAAATATTAAACAGATTAATCATCAGATAAATGAAGCTCAGATTCCTCAGCCCCTTCGTCACTAGCAGCTCCCAACTCCTCCTCAAGGCTCTCCAGCATCAGACTTACCCTGTCCTTGCATCTCATCCAAGCCTTTTCATTTTCATAGGCTAGCTTGCGTGCCGCCTTATGGGATTGTACCATGAGCTCCGACATATTTGAAAATTCAGTGAGAATTTCTTTGATAGATTCGGTTGCCTAGGAGGACTCAGGCCGACTTTCATATTCACTATCCGAAGCCACAGATTTCTTCCCTTTGGTTCCTTTAACAGCTCCTCCTCCTTTAATCATAGATAACTTGTTTTCTACAGCCTCATTTAGGAGATCAATTTTAAAATATTCAAAAATACTTGTTAAAAACATCCCATAGGGCAGATTCGCCTTCTTGGTGCTTTTAACTGATTCTCACATGTGTCTGATCATAAGGTAATCAAATGATATAGGAGTAGATGTGACAAGAGCAAAAATGATGAGAGAGTCAGAGAATGTTACTCTATTATGGGAGCCGCTTTGAAGGGTCAGGATGTGGGTGATGATCCTGTGAAGCAAAGAGTTGGTAGGACCGAGAGCTTTGTGGGTAGGAGTTGTGCCATCTAAGCCGGATAGATTTTCACAGATATATTGGAGGACAATTTTGTAGGTGACTCCGACCTCGGAGTCCCATTTTTCGGCCATATATGCTCTCGGCCCCTCCTCTTTGTAGCCTAGAGCCGTCCTAATAGTTTCAGTGTCAAGAGTTATGTGAACCCTCTTCACATAAGAGTGGATGGTGCCATCAATCAGTCGCATGTTGGCATAGAACTCACGTACCAAACTGGGGTAAACCGGTTTCTGGATGTGGAGCAGTGGTGTCCATTGGAGAAGTTCAAACAGAGAAGAGACATTGATCCCTTTGTTGGTAAGTGAGTCGAGATTGACGAGATAGGTGGCACAAAGATGGCATTTTTTCAGAACCTCCTTATGAAATTCATATGAAGCGCATGAGTTGAACCTGGCAGGATCATAGTGAGAGTGTGGTTTGCTGAATTTATTCTTGAAATCCAAGGACTCCAGGTTTGATGGTTCCTTGGTGTTGTGCAGCACGAACCCTTTTGTTTTCTGGGCACTCCTTCCGGATGTGGCCCTTTTTTGTGGTGATGGCAGTGGTGATGGAATGGGTGAGGTGTGTGATTCTTCCTCTTCCGCCACAGGAACCTTTTCTTTCTTCTTCCTTGAAGAAGTTTTCGTGGCTATGACCTTCCTTCTCATGGTGTCTGTTTGTTTCGAGGGTGGTGAGGAAGAAGATGAAGATGTAGAATGAATATGGATGTGGGTGTGAGTTTGAGGTGTGGATGATTTTTGAGAGAATAGAATCCTTTCACTTTTTCTAGGGGTGGTTTTCTTTTTCATGGTAATGAAAATGGAGAAGTGGAAGATGGGGGGTTGAATTTTGAGGGAGGAGGGAGGTTAGGGAAGCATTAAATATGGAGTGGAGAGAGAATTGGAGGGAGTTTAATGACCATTAAGGAGCGGTTAATACCCAAAGGAGTTTCTCTTTTATTTGAAATAAACTGAAAAGTGGTTTCCTAGAATCAAGGGATTAGTTGAAGAAAAAGATTTGATTTGACAACATCCTCTTCCAACAAGATTTGATGAGACAACAAAAGGAGATTGTGATTTACACAAAGAGAAACTAACAAAACGGTCAGAGTGGGGTCAAGGAAATTTGGTGGGGCCCATAAGAATTAATTTCGACGTAGTCTCCCCCTTGATCACAGCCCTTCCAACACACTCTGATTTTTATCTCCTGCTTTCCTACGAGACAAAACTGAGCAGAATCAAAATTTTCACAAGTTATCAATATAACTTAAATCAATCATTCCCAAACGTTTTCTCAAAGTGCAGAATCTATCTTCATAGAGGGGTTTTGTAAAAATGTCAGCAAGTTGGTCTTCAGATTTTACAAATTGAATATCAATAGTATCCTTTTGCACATGTTCTCTAATGAAATGATATTTAATTTCAATGTGCTTGGTTCTTGAGTGCAAAACAGGATTTTTTGAGATGTTAATAGCACTCATATTATCACAAAATAAGGGTATACTATTGATCTTTAATTTGTAATCTTCCAACTGCATTTTTAACTAAATTAATTGCGAACAACATGCAGATGCAGAAATATATTCAGCTTCAGCTGTGGATAGAGCCATTGTGGCTTGCTTTTTGCTTGACCACATGTTGAGTGAGCTTCCAAGGAAGCAACACATATCGGATGTACTCCGTCTATCCACTCTATCTCTCGCATAATCTGCATCACAAAATCCTACTGCACAAAAATCATCAGATTTAGGCTACCACAAGCCATAATCACTAGTTCCCTTAATGTATCTAATGATGTGCTTAACGGCTGAAAGATGGGATTCTTTTGGATGAGATTGAAATCTTGAACATACACCCACACTTTGAACAATGTTCGATCTAGAAGAGATAAGGTACATGAGTGAACCTATCATTCCTCTATACCTTGTTTCATCCACATCTTTGCCATCATCATCCTTTTCAAGTTTTGTGTTTGGATGCATTGGTGTACCCATTGGTTTGGAACTTTCTAGGCCAAACTTTTTGATAAGTTCTTTTGCATACTTTCCTTGGTGAATAAAGGTACCACTAGGAGTTTGTTTAATTTGGAGGCCAAGAAAGAAAGTTAGCTCTCCCATTAAACTCATCTCAAACTCACTAGTCATGAGTTTTCCAAACTCTTCACACAAGGACTCATTGGCCGAACTAAATACAATGTCATCCACATAAACTTGAACTAGGAGAATATCATCATTAGATGTTTTAATGAATAAAGTTGTGTCGGTGGTTCTCCTTTGAAAGTGATTTTCCAATAGGAAGGCACTAAGCCTTTCATACCAAGCTCTTGGAGCTTGCCTAAGGCCATAAAAGGCCTTTGAGAGTTTAAAAACATGATTTGGAAAATCTTTATGTTCAAAGCCGGGGGGTTGAGCCACATACACTTCTCTATCAATAAAGCCATTAAGAAAAGCACATTTAACATCCATTTGAAATATTTTGAAACCCTTATGGGCATCATAGGCAAGAAGCAACCTAATTGCTTCCATTCTAGCTACCGGAGTAAAAGACTCATCAAAATCTATACCCTCTTCTTGATCGTAACCTTGGGCCACTAATCTAGCCTTGTTACGAACAACTTGTCCATCCTCACCAAGTTTATTTTTAAAGACCCACTTAGTACCCGTCACTTTCTTACCATCCGAATGAGGTACTAGTGTCCAAACCTCATTCTTGTCGAATTGAGCAAGCTCTTCTTGCATTGCTTTGACCCATGAAGGATCTTCAAGAGCTTGTTTTACATTATTGGGCTCCATTTGTAACAAGAAGGCAAAATTGCTTGGTTCGGATTGTCTTTTGGTTGATGATCTTGTTGATACACCTTGAGAGGGATCACCAATGATAAAGTCATGAGGATAACCCCTCATGGACTTCCATTCTCTAGACTTCTGGCACTACAAAATTTATATATATTTGTGGGTATTTTTTAGTGAGAGTTTTTAAAACCTCCCTAATATATTTTATCTATGACATTTTTGATAAACTCCCACAAAATAACTAACAATAAAACCCATTGTTATCACTTAAATTATCATATAATTAAAACTCTTTTCAAAATCCAAAAAAAACACTTGTAGAGAAGAGAAAGAACAGAGCATGAGAGCTCACTGAAACCCTAAGATTGCGATAGCCATCACCACCGCCATCTCCGCCGCCGTCGCCGCCTCCTCCGCCATTGCTGCCGTCGTCACTACTAAAGTTCATCTCCTTTATGTTGTTGCCACTGAGATCGAGCCAAGACGCCTCCTTTATCAACGCGTTTCTAGATCTTGAGAAAGCACCTCTTCTGTCAACTCTCCTCCGCAAATGACTCTCGTGTTCTCCATCGGCATTCTCTCGCTTCTGCATGCTCTTCTTCGTTCCACTCATTCTCAATTTTCGGTTCTCTTTCTCTTTCACCTTTTTATTCATTTTCTTTGTTTTTCATTCTCATATTTTGAATGCTTTGCTATATGATATAACATTCAATGAGTTTTATTATCTCTTAATTGATGAACATTGTTTCAAATTCGCAAGCACTCCAAGTGTTTGATGAATTGTTTATTCTCTTAATCATTGTATTAATTCTTGTTCGGTGAACCGATACTGTGTCTTATTTGCTCACTGTAAATTAAATATGATCATATCATAATTAGACTCTCCTGATAATAGCATTTCCCCTATTTCATGTCATACTGCAAGTGGCAGCAACTATACTATATATTTGGCCACTATATATTTACGAGCAATGAATTTAGTAGTTCATTGTAATGAATTTTTTGTTTGATCTATTCAAGTTCAATTCCCTGAGTATATTGTGATCTTTTCAGGTTCTTGTAGTGTTATAGTATATATATGAAGTTTTGTTTGTTATTCTTGTTTATAGTTTTGATTTAGTAGATTGAATATTACAACTTAAGAACTTTTCTTTACAACATTGTTGGACAGGTCCTGATGTTACTGGAAAGCATAGGTGGATCAGTGCTAACAATGAAATCACATATTTTGGTTCATCTTTTGAGGTGAGTATTCTTGTTTTCAATGTTATCATCGACACTAATTTCTCTGCTTTGGAAGATTTCAAGCTCTCTAATTGTCAATGTTAAGTACTATTACGTCATATAAACAATCATTTCATTCCTTTCTTCCTGTTAGTTCAATTTTCAGTTTGCTAATGGGTGGCATTCTCAATTTTTTTCCAGAATTAGAATAAGTTATATAACATCTGGAAGATTACCCCTGAGAGAGTCATCATTGCTTCTAAGATATAAAATGTCCTATCTTGGTTTCTTTCTTTAGAGAAGAGGGAAAGATATCACGCAAACTTGTTGAGTGTATTAATACATATTATATTGTTTCAGTATTGTATAGAGACTGTGAAGTCCAATTCAAAAATAGAAGAGAGTAGTTATGCAACAGGGCCTTCCTCGCCCTCTCCACCTCTTTGCCGTTAGAGCAAGTGATTCCCACAACGGTAACCATGCAGGTCTACTCCACAAGCTTGGCCTCTCCGACGCAGAATGCGAAGCCGCCGTTGTTGCCAGTAACGTCCCGGAGGCACCTCCGATTCCCCCTAAACCAGCTTCTCTGGTTGGAACTCCCGTCGTCCCTTCACTTGTGAGTCTCCGATTCAATTTTTGAATAGGAACCAAATGTGTTGACTTTAGCCTTGCGCATTCTTGCTGATGATTTAGAAAAACTTGTTGAGTTAAGCAATTGATTTGATTTGATTTTGTATCAGCCACTTAACAGGCGTCCTCGACACAACCGGAGGATGCCGGCGCTGAGGGAAGCTTTTCAGGAGACAACAATATCGCCTGCGAATTTCGTGTATCCAATTTTCATTCATGAAGGTTGGTCTTGTTTTTACTTGTTTTATGCATTGTTCATGTGTAGTGGAGGTAGTGTAATATGCTATGCTGGATCTGTTTTGATTCGTAGCAATTGAACTTGCAGGTGAGGAGGACACTCCAACTGGGGCTATGCCGGGATGCTACAGGCTTGGATGGAGGCATGGACTTGTGCAAGAGGTTGTTATTTACTCTTGTTTCTGTATCTCCTACTAAAAGTGCTCTAGTAATCCTCCTTAGCATTACACTTGATTAATTCCCTTTTTATGGATTGGCTTTAATGTTTTCTAGCATTATTCATTTATTTGAGTTACTTATCAGAACTTTGAAGCTGTTTAAATATGTTCAAGACGTTTAGATAGATTTAATTGTTTCTTTAAATATCTAGGCTGGAAGGAACTTGGCTAGTTTTGTTTGGGTATTCTACTTCCTGTCCTGAATTTTATCATGTTATTTTATAGTGTTAATAGTGTGGTGCTTTTTCCTAAAATTCCAGATGCCTTGAAGGTTCTATTCTGTTACTTACATACTGTAGATTTTCTGTAGTGTGATTTCAGTCCTGTATGACAGATTTTTTCCTTATAGTCTTCCACAGGGAATGAAGCATACAATGATAATGGTTTAGTGCCTCGGTCAATACGTTTGCTCAAGGATAAGTTTCCAGACCTTGTAAGTGAACATAATTTGAGGTTAATATTTTCTGGTGCTAACATGTGAGTTCAAACAAGAACTAACTATGTATTGCATTACACTATGATATACATAATAAAGAACTATCTTCTAATGAGCGTTGAAGTCATACAAATTATTGTAGCATGACTTATAGGTCAGAGGCTGCTGTCCATTTGGTACATTGCGCCAGGCTTGGCGGTGTACAAATTTCTAAGATTAAAATTGACTTTATGGTCCTAAGAGACCCACAGTACCACGTATTTGCACTTTTAGGTATTAAAATTGACTTTATTGCTCACATGAATTCACACAAGAACGCTAAAAAATGCAGGTATACTAATACTACAATACAATACTATTAGATAAGAACATGTATATAGTGAATAAAAAAGTGATATGTCTCTTTGTGTGTATTTTAATTTGCAGGATATGTATGACAATTTTAGCCAAAAAATTGAAGATGTGATGACCGCAAAGGTAATTCCATTCCCACTTGATGGAGAATATACTTCTTTCTTAAACACTGGCTGAAGAAATCATCCAAGCATAGTTAAGCTATATATAAACATGCTATATTATTAGTTAACCTATTATCTAATTATCGCTCACATATATAATTATTCATGTGTATCTTTAATTTTTCATCAAGCTGAAATTATTGATAGAAACCTTGATTCTTATGGATCAGATATGGTTGGAGAAGAGAAATGTCACGTATATAATTAACATGTGTTGTTAATTATTGCTATGAATTGGTGGTGTAGTGGACATGCTACAATCTTGCAAAGCTCAAATGTTGCTTGGGAATATAGGGTCAGTGGTCTTTTCTGGTATGCTAGTGGAGCAATAATTCAGGCATGAATCTTATATTACATTAAATATCTTCTCTGCATGCTGCTGTTTTTTTATTTTCTTCTTTTTCAAATTTCAATCCTCCTAAATTTCGGAATTTAGAAAGTGAAGTAAGCCTGAGATTTGATATTATGCATTGAACATGAACAGGAATTGTTGTTTGGAGTAATGGCTATAGAGATTAAAAGAAAGGCTCCTCATTGTAATAGAAATTCCTAAATACTTCTGTTTTAGCTTTAACAGCTACTGGAACAGCTAGTGTAAGCATTAGGATTTGTTAACTACATTGTTAGTTTGTCATTATTTCTAGATGATAATGATATTGCAAATACATTTATCTAATTATGTTCATTGTTCAGGAGTTTGGACATAAGTTTGTATTTTATCATGTTATTTTTAATATTTTCTAGTTGTAATTAATGTGATTGGTATTTTTAATATTTTGTAGTTGTAATTAATGTGATTGGAAAATAGTGGTACAATGCTATATTTAGTTTTAATGTATTTCTTTTCTTTTAATTTTCTTCTACATTTTTAATGTCTTGTTTAAATATTTCTTTTTAATAATAAATGATTAGTAGTGTAATAATAATGTAGATTAATTTTTAAAAATTATATTGACAGGTTTGAAATCTCTATAGAATAGTTATTATTTTTAAAATGAAAAATCTTTTTGTGGGGGTTTTAAACCGCCACAAACATTGACCAAAAACTGCCACAAAAGACCAATATAAAACCCCCACTAAACACACACAAAACCTCCACTGAATAGATTGTGGAAGTTTTTAAAAACCCCCACAAAAGACCTCGTGGCACCTCAAATTTTGGGGGTTTTAGAAACCTCCACAAACCATTTGGTGGGGGTTATAAACCTCCACAAATAAGAGAAAAAACTGCCACAAATAAATAAAAATCTTGTAGTGTGGATTGGTGTTGAGCTTTGATGAGCTTCTGTGGATCTCACTGTTTCAGTTTCTCTTGCTGGCTCAGGAGATAAAATGGAAATGTCTTCTCCAATCTGACGAGACAAAACTGGACTGGCAGATTCTTCATTCTGCGCAGACTTGGGATTTTCTTTACTTGTTCCAGCTTCTTCACAATCTGAATCATTATCTATCACAGTA
Source organism: Arachis ipaensis (assembly GCF_000816755.2). Classification (NCBI taxonomy): domain Eukaryota; kingdom Viridiplantae; phylum Streptophyta; class Magnoliopsida; order Fabales; family Fabaceae; genus Arachis; species Arachis ipaensis. Next base: position 22,667,799 of record NC_029791.2, on the reverse strand, counting down.
CTGGGAATTAAATTAGAATCACAAAAAGTAACATGTATGGATTCCTCTATGGTCCTATGTTCTTTGAGATAAATCCTATAGGCCTTGCTAGTGGAGGAGTATCCAACAAACATCCCTTCATAGGATTTTGGATCAAATTTGCCAAGGTTTTCTTTATTGTTAAGTACAAAGCATTTGCATCCAAAAACATAAAAATACTTAAGATTTGGAGGGGTTCCTTTCCATAGCTCATAGGGGGTTTTCTTCAATCCTTTTCTAATAATTGTCCTATTCAAAATGTAACAAGCTGTATTTACAGCTTCAGCCCATAAAAATTTAGGAATCTCATTCTCACAAAGCATGGCCCTAGTCATCTCTTGAAGGCTTCTATTCCTTCTCTCAACCACCCCATTTTGTTGAGGGGTTCTAGGGCATGAAAAGTTATGAGTAATTCCAAAGTCATCACAGAATTTTTCAAAGTCTTGGTTTTCAAATTCTCTTCCGTGATCACTTCTCAAATGGGCAATTTTTAAATCTTTTTCATTTTGAATTTTATTGCAAAGGGTTAAAAAAGCATAAAAAGCATCATTTTTATGAGCAAGAAAAAGTACCCAACCAAATCTAGAGTAATCATCTACCACCACAAGACCATAGTATTTACCTCCTAAACTTTGAGTTCTTGTTGGACCAAAAAGATCAATGTGTAACATCTCTAATGGCCTTTTGGTTGAGATTCCATCTTTTGGTTTAAAAGAGGATTTTATTTGTTTGCCCAATTGGCAAGCATCACAAGTAAGATCCTTATCAAATTTGATATTTGGAATTCCTCTACCAAATTTGTCTTAACTAGCTTAGAGATTTGGTACATGCTAGCATGACCCAACTTTCTATGCCATAGCCATTTTTCAGATTCAATAGAGGTATAACATGTTACATTATGTTCTTTCAAGTCCTCAAGAGTTAATCCATATACATTATTGCACATTTTAGCCTCAATCCTTCCGTTTGGATGCTAGGCATACCTACAAAACAAGCTCAAGTGACCTTAGGTATCCAAATTTTTTTGGATCCTTTCACGTTAAACCATCTCTTATGTCCTAAGCCATTATAATAAAAAACAACTTTATAAACTTTATCACCTATCATCCTCTCACCAAAAAAGCATTGAAGCGGTTACATATTCTACAAAACCTTGGAGTTGCTGTTTTGTTAAAGCTTGTTGGGTTTTGAAATCTTGTATCATTTGAAGATGAGGCAATGTTTTTAAAATGAGGTTTCTCAACAGATTTATAGAACCCCAAGCCAGCTTTATCATAAAGAGATTTTTGACTAGCCAAGATTTGATTAAGATTTTCAGAACTTTGAGTGAACTTGGCTAAGTCTTCTTTAAGCCTTTTGACTTCTTTAAGCAACTCTTCATTTTTTTTAAAACAATTTACATATGCAATAACTGAATGGTCACTTTCACAGCTCCTAAGTTGGGCTTTTAACTGCTTATTTTCTTCAACAAGATCACAAGCGGTTTCGGCCTCCCTTAGTTTTTCTTTGAGAAATCCATTTTCTGCTTTAAGAATGATGATTTGTTGTTCAAGTTCTTGATTATCCAGCAAAAAGCATCTTATTTTTTTAGAAAGATGATCTATCATAAGGTAAAGAGATTCAGTGTTACGATTAGGGATGATTACCTGTTCAACGTGGTCAGCCATAAGACATGGTTGAGACATGGTTTCGGATTCTTCATTGTCTTCAGAATCATTTTCCAGATCTTTCCATGATGCCATCATACCCTTTTTCTTTCCTTTCTTCGGCTTTTCTTCCTTCTTCAACTTAGGGCAATCATATTTGAAATGCCCCATTTCCTTACAGTTGTAGCATGTCACCTTGCTGATATCTTTCTTCTGTTTTCTTGAGCTGCCTCCTTTGCCTCTCTCCTTGAGCTTCACCATTTTTCTGAATTTTTTGGCAAACAACACAAATTCATTTTCAGAATCACTGGATTCATCATCCAGGGGGTTAGTTACAGATGTAAAAGCAATTTCTTTCTTTTTTGAATCCTTTTTCAAATAAGTGTTTTCAAAAGCAAGTAAATTTCCTCTCAAATCATCATATGTCATGGAGTCAAGACCACTACTCTCAGAAATAATTAATGCTTTTGTTTCCCACTCTTTTGTGAGACATCTCGACACTCTTCTCACTAGCACAGATTCAGGATACTTGATTCCCATAGCATCCAAGCTGACAATGATGATGTTGAAGCGCTCAAACAATTCATCAATGGATTCTCCTTCCTTCATTGTAAACATTTCATATTCTCTGTTTAACATATCTATCCTAGTTTTCTTTACAATGGTGGTTCTTCATGAGTAACTAGAAGTTTGTCCCAGATTTCCTTTACCGTTGTGCATCGTGATACCCGTTGGTATTCCTCAAAGCTGATAGCACAGTTGAGTAAGTTGATGGCCTTGGCGTTGAGTTCAACTTTCTTTCTGTCTTCTTTGGTCCAGCTTGCTTCTGGTTTAAGAGAGACAACTCCTTCAGCACTTGTGACGGTTGGATATTGAGGACCCTCCAGGATAATCTTCCAAAGTCTGTAATCCACTGCTTCCACAAAGATATTCATTCTCTCCTTCTAATAGGTGTAGTTTTTCCCATTGAAAAGAGGAGGTCTGTTGCTTGACTGTCCTTCGGTCAGGTTGTAGGACACCAGATTTGAGCCACTGTTTTTTGTCATCTAGATCTTTTCTCCAAGATGCAAAGCTTGATCTCTTTGAGACCAAGCTCTGATATCAATTGATGGTTTTCAGTAGCTAAGAGAAGGGGGGGTTGAATCTTAGCCCCTTTTTCACTCAATAATACTTGCTGGTCTTTGAAACAGCTTCTGGAAACTTTTTGCCTTTTTGTCTCATACCCAGCCACAAGACTTTTTCTTTTGTCTCGTACCCAGCCACGAGACTTTTCTTTTTGTCTCGTCAATCAGCATGAGATATTTTCAGTTTTATCTCCTGGGCAGCAGAAACAGAAATAGAGTAGAAGAGAGAGAGAATTACACCAAGATATATCCTGGTTCAGCTGCTAAGTGCAAGGCATCCTACATCCAGTCTCCATTACAACAATGATGAAATTTCACTATAATCATTCTTGATTACAAACACCAATTCTCCCTAGGAACTACCCTTCCTATCCGGGACAAGTCCAGAATCTAAACCCAATCCTGAACTTGACTTGGTTACTGCCAAGCTTTCACTGCAAAGTGCTAACCCAACTTGCAAGGGGATTCCCACAGAATCATGAAACACAACATAGATGTACAAAGGACCTCTAAGGACATCTATGGCTTTTTCTTTTAATTTTGCACTCTCTGCCTTTTTCTACTCTATGGCTTTTTTATTACAAACCTCACTGTTTGCCTTTTTTTCATGAGACTCAAGACATGACAAAATTAAACAGAAAAAGTACAAAATGAAAACATTGAAGGAGAAGAACTTATGTAAGCTTGGGGAGCTATAGAAACTCTGTGCTCACTCTTTTCCTTGAATCAAACCCTGACTGTTCACCCTTACTTATAGGGAGAAGCCTCCAAGGTTGAAACCAAACAGATCCAGCTAATCTTCTTCTTCTTCAAGTCAGAACCGGTTTGGCCAGAGAGAGAAAAGAGATAACCCATGCAAAACCCAACATGCAATTACCTCTAGTCCTTCCTTGGTCACCAATCTTCATCAATCTGAGCCCTCCATCCTTGCCTTGCTCTCCAAGATGAACTCCTGGCCCTTGATGCTTCATGATGATGATAGCTTCATCTGCTCCAATCTCTGTCTCTTCCATCACGTAGCCACTGTAGCTACCTCCTGTGGTGGTTGAGCAACATCAGAGTCAAGTCATCCTCTCCAAGGATCTTCTTCTCTGACCGAAATCTTCTCTTCTATTTTTGGGTATGGAGAAGCCAAGATCTTATCACCAAATCTTAACACAAGTGATAAGAATCTTAGCCACAGCATACTTTTAGTTTTGTTTTTCTTGCCATCATTGTGATGGTCTTGTAGCGTGCTTCTTCTTCTCTACGGTGGCTAGTTGTAGCTTCCATGGTTTGCTGTGTAAAGACCGAAAAAGAAGAAAGAAATGAGAGAGAGGAAAGAGAAATTATGAACAATAATTAATGAAACAAAGAGAGAGAATAAAAGTGAATTAATTTCCCACTCTCTTTGCTGAGTAGCGTGTAGTTTGATGATGTCCATCAAATCAAAGACCAACTCTCTCTCATGTTTCTAATACATGTATTAACTTCACTTTAATGAAATTTGAATTCCACTACATGATAGAAATGGATTCCGTTGGAAGCTAGAAGCAATACATTTGCTTTCTCTCCAAATGGAACTAGTGAAGCTGTAATCCGTGATGTCCTGTGAAAGAGTCTCTCGCTGCAACACCTGCATAAAAGAATTAGTAGAAAAAATACCTTTTTTGTCAAATTTTCAAATAACTGAATCCTCTCTATCACTCGATAATCTCACAACCCGAAGCCGATCATGAAGCTGGGTGAGTAACTCTAACTCCCATTGGAACAGTTCTCTCCTCCACTGGAGGTTCCATACCCACTCTAACCCATCCCAGAACCCACAGTCCCCTATTACGAACCCTTGTTGATTTGAAATAGAGAAGAATCTCGGAAAACTATCTCTCAACGATCCACTTTGTAACCAAGCATCCTCCCAAAAACGAGTTTTTCTACCATTACCCACCTCCATAGACAAACCACTAATCATCATATCTCTGACATGTTGCTCCTTTATATTAAGCTGGCAGATATCTTTCCACGGGCCCCCTCTTGATGGCAAAGTTTGGTTTGACAGCACTACAGTTGGGTCCAACTGATTGCAAGAGCATACAACTTTCTTCCCCAGCGGGCATTCCTCCTTTGAGAAGCGCCACCACCACTTAAACAGAAGCACCGCATTTCTAAGTAAAGCATCTCCCACCCCCAAACCACCTAGCTTTTTTGGAGCTTGAACTACCTCCCATTTCACCAGGGGTAAACCGTTATTCCCATCCTCTTTACACCACAAGAATCTTCTCTGCAGTCCAATTATCTTTTCTGCAACCGCCTTTGGCATCTTATACAAGCTTAAGTAGTAAATCGGTAGGCTATTGAGAACAGATTTTATGAGGACCAACTTACCCACTTTATTAAGAGATCTAGCTTTCCATAAGATCAGCTTCTCTTTCACCTTGTCTATGATTGGTTTCCAAGTCCTTACCAACCGAGGATTAATACGAAATTCCTAGGTACCTAACAGGTAACACAGCTTCGGCACATCCCAACAAACCACACACATTCGTCACCCATTCCTTCTCACAGTTGATTGAAATTATGCTCGACTTATCAAAGTTGATACTCAGGCCAGACATTAACTCAAAGCACCTCAATAGCCTCTTATAATTCACAAGCGTCTCTGTGTCCTGTGGACAAAACAATATCGTATCATCTGCAAACTGGAGATGCGACAGTTCTATATTGTCCCTTCCCACTAGCAGTGGAGAAATTCTTCCATTTCTTACCGCATCGCCCACCATCCTGTGTAGCACATCAACAATAAGAACAAACAGGAAAGGCGATAGGGAGTCTCTTTGTCTGAGTCCTCTCTCCATCTTGAATGGTTTGGATAGAAAACCATTGATCAACACCGACATAGACGTTGTAGTCACACATTCTTTCACCCAAGTCCTCCATGTAATACCAAACCCCATCTTCTGTAGCACTATATCCACAAAACTCCATCTCACTCTGTCGTATACTTTCTGGAAGTCTAATTTAACAATAGCCGCCTGCTTCTTTCTCAACTTCAGGCATTGGACCGTTTCACAAGCAATGAGAGCACCATCATGTATTTTGCGGTCCTTAACAAACGCAGATTGAGTCTCCCCCACTAACTGTGGCATCACTAACTGCATTCTTCTTACCAGCACTTTGGATATCACCTTATAAACACAGCCAACCATACTAATCGGTCTAAGGTCTTTGATTTTCTTAGCCCCCACAAATTTTGGAGCTAGCGCCACCCAAGTGACATTAGCATCTGTTGGTAACTTAGCAGTCTAAAAAAAGCCCAACACAGCTCCAATAAACTCCTGACCAATCTCCCCCCAACACTTCTTTATGAAGTTCATATTATAGCCATCACCACCCGGTGCTTTACTGGACTCACAATCCCAAACTGCCTCTCGTACTTCCTCGACTGATGGCATTTCCTCTAACACTGCTGCATCGTCTTCATCAATCTTCTTGACCAGTCCCTCACGGATCCCAACCAAAGGAGCATGCTCCTGCCTATACAGTTCTTTATAAAAGCCTGTAATCGTAGTCTTTATTCTGGCCTGATTTCGTATCAGTCTTCCATTAATCACTAAAGAATCGATTATGTTGTTCCTCCTTCTTGCCGATGCTATGTTGTGGAAGTACCTAGTGTTCTTGTCCATTTCTCGAGCATGTTGGGATCGGGACATCTGCTTCCAATGGATCTCTTTTCTGACATACCACTTCGCACAGCAAGTCACTAGTGCCTTCCTTCTAGCCTCCATTGTTCCATCATAATTACCAGCACTAACCATATCATCAATCTTCTTAATCTCTTCCTCAAACTTTTTTATCCTGCTGTCCATGTCCCCAAAATTATTCTTGTGCCATCTTCTTAGCGGTACCATCAAAGCCTTCAGCTTGTTTGTGAACGTATCATCTCCCAATCTCCTCTACTCATCCTTTACCAACTTCAGAAATCCTTCATGTGTGAACCAGAAATCCAAACTACGAAAAAGTCTCGGACTGGCACAAAATTTAGAATCTTCTAAGATCAACGGGCAATGATCAGATAGACCTCTCGGTCCCCCTTTCAAACGAGTATCTGGAAACTCCTCAAGCCACTCCAAACTGACCAAGATCCTATCAATGTGGCTACAAAATTGTCCTCGGAACGATGTGAATTTCCGATCGGTCAATGGTAAATCTACTATCTGTAGGTCTTGCACCCATTCCTTAAAATCCTCCGCAGATGCCGGTAAACTAACAGCGCCTTTCCTTTTCTCCACCCGTAGTATCTCATTAAAGTCTCCCATGAAACAAAACGGGACCTGACATAATCCCACGATGTAGCTTAACTCTTCCCACATCACCAATTTCTCATTCCGAGCATGTGCACCATATACCAAGCAAAAAGCACATTTAAAATTATTTTTGTCAGCAAACCTTCAACGCACAGCCAACCATCTCCTTTGTAACAATTCGAACATTTAAATAATAAATTATCCCACATTAACAGTAAACCACCAGAAGCACCCATTGATTCCACAAACTCCCAACCCACCATATCACAACCCCACAAGCGTACTACATCAAACTTAGTTATCACCTCCTTTTAGTTTTAACATTTTAATATAATAACAATAACAAATTATTTGACACATGATTGATTGAATTGTAGTCATACTCCTTATTCCCAACAATCTCCCACTTGCACGAGAGTCAATCATGATAGATTGGATCTTGAGCATACTATTATCCCAATAAATTTAATT
>NC_029791.2:22652824-22660240 GCF_000816755.2 Arachis ipaensis | reverse complement strand
CCCACCAGCGCCGGCTCTCTCTTCCCCTCTTCTCTTCTTCCTTCCTCCTTCACTCTCCCTTTCTCAGATTCTGTCTTCTTTTCTTCTTTGCTAAGTGTGTGTGTGTGTGTGGTGACTGAGAGATAGTTAGGGTTAGAGTTTCATAAAAAGAATAAAAATAGTGTAGAAATTTTGATAAAATTAAAGGATAGAGTAGTAATTGAATCTAAATGTATTCCAATATAATTATTTTAAGAATATTCTTTGTTTATCAACTTACTAATTAGTTTCAAATAAGTACTCTAATTTAAAATTAGTGATTTAATAATATAATTTTCTGAAAATAAAATTCTAAACAAATATAATAAATCGTAAATAATTCATTAGTTTAATTTTGAAAAATTCGGGGTCTTACATTACCCCCTTATAAAAAAATTTTGCCCTCAAAAGTTTATACAATATGCAAAAATGTTATATGATTTTAGCACTTTACCAAACATGAGAAAGTAGTATAATGGGATGAAAAAAGTTACAAGATAGGTTTGTGTTAAAACGATGCAATTGACATTTACCTACTCTCATTCCCTTGACAACTCAGATATACATGGCACTTTTCACTTCGTTCTTCAATCTCCTCAAAATACACTCTTAATTCATAATCTCCTTGGTTCTGTTGTACGTATCCAGGGTAGCAACCGGTCTCATGTCAAGCCTTAGAATTACAAGTTTCCCAATTTCAAGATCGATAAGCTATATCCTAAAGAACTAACGTATCACTTGTTATATCTGAGAATGGCACATGACACTGAAATAAGTTCGAATTTATTCAAAAGGATACAAAACTTACAAAGAGAAAAGCAAACATCACAGATGATGTTCACAAGAATGCGTAAGGATGCTTAAGATCGCAATCAAACAATGATATATAGAAACAATGAAGTGTGCAAGAAATCGCACCCTAACAAGGAAATCTGAATCAAGGAACTTTGATAAAAATAATAAAAGAAAAGATGGTGTATTAGGTCAAAACAAGTTCAGGTTGAATCAAAGAAGTACCAAGTTCACAAGAAATAACCACTAAAGTAAATGGTAATATTCACAAAGATTTAAGAAAATGATTACGAACAAAATCAAATAGGACATCCATCAACAATGGATAAAACTAAGAGAATTATTTCACGTTCTCAAAGAAAAAGATAAAAGACGAACATTTCAAAAGAAATGATGAAAGCATAAATGCTATCACGTCAAACAAATTTAAGTTAAAACAAAAGATGCAAGGTTTTATGAATTGAAGATTAATAAGGTTCAGGGCAAAGGTTTTTTTTCTTCAAAAATCTTAGAGAATACCTAGATGCACAATTAAGTAAGGATACGCATAAGCAAAAAGACAAAATCAACAACAGAAAAAGAAAAATAAAAGATAAATTAAAAATACGATAACACATTCTGAAATAGACAACTTAATAATCATAAAAATCGAAAATAGTAACTATCACAAAAATCAGTATGCTTCCTTTTCCTTTCTATAGAAACCTTGGACTAAGTCTTTGAGATTATTATCATGACCTTGGACATTAAATAATTATGCCAATATAAAAGTTGATATCTTCTTATTCTAAATAGTACACAAGTTATGTAAAACATGATAAAAAATGTAATTGATCTCCTTATTGTTTCTTATGCCAAAATTTACATATACATTCAATTCATTCTTGTCATTGTTGTAAAATACAGCCAAATAATTTTCTATAATCATGCAGTTAGACTTAGTATGAAGTTACAAGTAAATTCACATAAAAAATAATGATAATGATAAAACTAAAATTTAAAGTATTGACAATTAATACATTAAGATCAATTATAATAACTATTTTTTTTGTTTGGCCTAAATCTCCAATTATGAATTTGCTTTTAAAATACTCAAGATAAGACACCAAAAAGAGAATTCATTTTCATAATTAGTTAACTGAACTTAGACAAATATATATTAAAAAATATATCTCCCAAATTGTTATTTTATTTTAGAAAATATAATATCATGAGAAAAAAAACTCTTTTTTTTTATATATCGAGTCCTTCACAAATTTTCAACTCGGAGTTGAGGCAAGCAAGCACAAAAAAATAACAAGTATATACAAATAAAAAAATCTAGAAGTTCAATCACAAAATAGTACTACTATCCACTACTAATAACTACTAATAACAAAAACTAAATCAATCAAACAAATCTAAAACACTAATAATAACAACAATAAGACAAAAGAGAAAGAGTATCAGAAAATCTGACAAAATACTACTGAGTAATTATTGACTAGAAAATTGAATTCTAACTATATCAATGTGCAAGAATTTACTGTTTACAAACAATAATGATATCAATCAACATACATCACTCGAACAACAACAATAATAACAATTCATATGCAACAACCTATTCTAATGGCTAAAGATAAAGAATTTAAATAATGCTAATAATAAAAATAACAAAAATTTTGTTACAAGAGCACAAACATTTTAAACTACCAATCTTTTAATAATGAAATCTTAACTTACTGAAAAATTTACTACAATAGTATTTATATGTTGTGATTATCTTAATAAAATTTTGGGTATTTTAATATTAATTTTTGCTTTTAATTTAGAAGCATCAAAATTTACACAAATTCTATATTATCACATTAAGATAGATAATATCTTTTCAATTTTAGTAAACATTTAATTCAAAGTATCATTGTGTAGATCAAATTAGTATATAATGTCACTTACACTATTTTATTCCACGAACCCAACCAAATGTGAATCATGAAATATTAGGTCTCATTGAAAAATCAAATAATTTAAAACTAGAGTTATTAAGGGGTACATAATAAAAAAGTATGGTTTATAATAATTAATTGAATATAACAATGAAAAAAACTCGTATAAAAAATTTATTCAACTTTAAAAAATTAGATATCTAGTTCTTTTTGCCGGAAATCGCTAGTAGTATTTTCCAATATCTAAGATTTACAATCCCAATCTCACAAAGGCACTACAAATCAAGAAAATCAATCTCCTTAAATCTCTGAAAATAAGAACAATAGTTGAGAATAAGAAAATTTTCAGAAAACAAGAATTAAAAAAATTCTCAAATTTCAAATCTTAGTCAAAAGTAAAATTATCGTTTAATCACCAACAAAGAGTAAGTGTTCCCAATCTAGATATCGCCTTATCAATTAGAAAAATAGTTCCGTGATAGAAAAGTCATGTTCAACAACATAGTAACACAACAGAACCAAATCATTAAATTAGAAAAGTACAACCAAACTTCTGGATTGAAAAAGACCTTCGATTCAGCTAACTAATCATCTAAACATTTCACTACACCTAATCAGAGAAAATCACCAATCCAAAAAATAACAATAACACTCCATTCATAAGTTGTATCACATAGTCCTTCTCTTTGAACAACTAAATAACAATTTTTAAAATTGTTGATTTGAAAGAAAGAATAAAAAACGAATCAAAATTATGTTATAACTTCAAAGATTATCAACATAAGAAGCAAAACTCCAACATTTCTCATCAAATCCAAAACAAAACATCTCGATCAGTAACTCAGCAAATTCATGCAATCCACAAATGCAAATATTATTCTATAAATTAAGGAATTAAATAGTAATTCATAGCAAACACCAATCGAATATTCTATGCATGTGATCCTAGCATCAGGAATCATACAGAATACAAAGACGAAGAAAATTATAACATACATTTACAAAAAAGAGAAAAATTAAAATTAGCTATAAGGCAAAAATCATGAATCAGAACTGAAACTGAAATCATTGTAAAAGCAAGTTAAAAAAAACTACCAAAGAATAACTCAAGGTTGGGTACAAAGAAAAGAAAAGAGGTGGCAAGAAGCGGCAAATGACATATGATAACAAAAACTAGAAGATAAGAATGACATAGAAGGTAAGGATGACATTCCTATAGACTTCTGATAGTGCCACAATTCGTATAAATAGGCGCGCTTCTATCTATACAATTGTGATCCTATCATAGGACACTTGCTCCATATTTCACATGTTTACCTAAGCTCTGATACCACTTTGTCACGGCTCAAAATGAGCCATAACTGCCGCTCAGAAAAATTGTTCTCTAGTAAGTCTAACAAATTCAAATATAAGTTGAATAAGAAAGTTATAAATATTTTTAATAAATTTACAAATACTAGAATGAATAGTTACACATCATTTTAACATATACATAAAATAGATCAATATAGTTAGATCCTGTTGATGACATATGAAGCATACAACATCTAGGAATTCGAAAAAGATTAGGTACTCATCATTGCAGATCAATTTTTCTTAAACAGAAAGTCTCATTTCGAGTATTTGTTTCTGAAAAATATTTTTAGAAAAACGGAGTGAGTTTTTCAACTTAGTAATTAGACAATATATCTACAATCCACATGAGACCATATAAACATTATCAAAAATAGTAAATTATACAAATAAGTGAATCAATAAGAAAGTTTTCAGTGCAAAAATCAAATTAAGTAGTCCACACTTGGGTGGCTCCACTTCTAAGGGTAGCCTTTTCCTTTCGTGTGTCCATACAGAATAACAGATTCAACATGTGGCCTACACGTTAGACTAATAATGTCCTTGCGCTAGCTGAGATTCGAGTCGGATGCATCTAAATTGACGTGCGTCATAACTGCCGTTAACTACAGTTATTTAATATGAGTCTCTCAAACTAATTCAAAACATATAATTTCAAATACAACAAATTTTTTATATTTTAAATATGTAAGGTATTAAATTAAATCAGATAATACTTTCTCATAAGAAATTCTTTCAATCATACTTTTTCAATCATTAATGTCAATTATATTTTACAATCTCAGAGTATATAAATGAGTATCAACAATAATTCAATGTTTCAAAAACATATATTCAAATAAAATCGAATATTCTAAAATAATGCAAAACTTTATCAAACATGTATTCAGTCTCATGTAAAGTTCTTAAAGTGTAAGCTTCACATAAATAAATTATTTACTCTAATAAATCTATTATTTTAATCAAACAAAAATTCTTCAAGTATAATATCATAAATATATATAAACGTTGGCAATAGCATAAACTAAAAGTAATTATAAACGTAAAGCCTACTTATAATATGGTCCTAAGAGACTGAAGAGATCGAATTGGAGTGCCAAATTAAAGGGTGAGGATGGGTGAAGTAGAATGGAACGAAATAGCACAGAATTTGGACTGGAGCAGCAGGAGTTCCAACAACATTTTTTTCGGTAGGCAAAATGGCAAACAGGGGCACAACGGAGCAGAAGTGGCAAGCCAGTGGCACGCGGCAGCAACGACTAAAGGTAGAGCAAAGACAACATCATCAATGGCAGTGATAAAACAGTGACAGAAACAAAACAGAACAAGCAGTCACTAACTAGGCTAGAATGGTGGTGAAACAGAACTGACAGAGGTGCAAAGCAATTCCTGCAGTGTTTTCAAAGGGTAAGGGCAGCGACGGAAGGATCCAATGAAGGAAGAATAAAGGATAGAGCACGACTGGGCAGGATAGCAGCAGCTTTCCGATGAGCTCTCCTTCAGTAGCGGAACAATAGCTCAGCAGCGACGGTGACAGAAAGAGATCCACTCCCTTCTTCTGCTCACTGCATCTCCTTCTCTCTGTTTGATATTCATGCCCGTAGTCGCAACGACGACGGCGGCGACAGTGAAGTGGCTCGACGGCGGCAAAAGCATCTAGCTCCAACCGCAACGTCCTTTTTGTCTTTGTCTCATTCTCTCTCCTCTACTGTGACAGCGGCAGCCTTGACGGCAACGAGAAGGGCTCTAATCGGTGATGACTCTAACGGCAGCGGCGGCATTGCGACTTGGCAGCGACAGAAATGCGCCCTCCTTCCTATCCCCCGTCGCATCTTCTCTCTAGCACAACGATGGTGGTGGCAGTGATTCCACCAGCGCTGCCTCTCTCTACTCCTCTTTTTTTCTTCCTTCCTCCTTTGTTTTCCCTCTCTCAGATTTTGTCTTCTTTTCTTCTTCGCTCAATGTGTGTGTATGTGGTGGCTGAGAGATAGTAAGGGGTGAGGTGAGTGTTAACAAAATTAGGGTTTGAGTTTGATAAAAAAAATAAGGACAGTATAAAAATTTTGATAAAATAGGATAGAGTAATAATTGAAAACTAAATGTATTCTACTATAATTATTTTAAGAATATTATTTATTTATCAACTTACTAATTAGTTTCAAATAAGTACTCTAAATTAGGTCACTGTTTCATAAAACCGTAACCATAGACCTTTTTAGGTTATTATTTTTTAAAATCGTGACCATAGATCTCTTTAGGTCATGCTTCAAAACTGTGACTATAGACCCTTTATTCCACACTTTATAATCGTGACCATAGATCCCTTTAGGTCACGCACCAAAATCATGACAATAGACCCCTTTTAGGTTATCGTTTATAAAATCGTGACTATAGATCCTTTTAGGTCACTTTTTAAAACCGTGACCATAGATCTCTTTAGGTCACGCTTCAAAATCGTGACCATAGACCCTTTATGTTACACTTCATCATCGTGACCCTTATATATATTGAGAAATAAAATTTGTATTAAAATTAACAAAAATGCTATTTGTATATTAAAATTAGCCACCCACTAATGTATTTGTATATAAATATATGGGTGGTTTAATTTATTTTTAATGTGTATGTATATTTCAGTATGTATTTTATATTGATAGCTGACTTTGATGGTTGATTTTAGTGTACACGTAACATAATTCTAAAATTAATAATGAAATAAAAATAATTTTATTTTACAGAGATAATATTATTTTAATAGCGAATTAATAAAATTTTATCATTTCTATAACTATTTTGACAAAATAATTATAAATAATATTTAATTGAAATTAAATTAAAATCAAATATTGAACGTTAAATATTATATTTAATTTTAAATTATTGTTTATAACGTATAGTATTATAAATAATTATGTGATATTTTATGAGATAAAATAAAAACTACCATCGAAGTTATTCTAAACTGAATGTGTTTTTGCTTGGTTCAAAACCAAGTCCAGTGATTGCAATAGTGTGTAGAAATTGGAATTGAAGTCTTAACAAATACGTCGATTGCTAATAAATTATAGAGCAGTTATTACGTATGACTTATGAGTCAATAAGACACGCGTAAACTTATTCAGCTTTGAGCTTTCCATGCTCCAATTGCGACAAATTTCTCTCTCAAAAGTCAAAACCTTTCTTCCTATAGTCTACAACTTCATTACTTCACAATTATAAGCGTGAGAAATGTTAAAGTATATATTAAAGTTTTATCAACTAAATCCAACTAAATAAAATAATAAAATTTATTTAAATAAGTGAATAAGAGTTATGAAAATAAATG
>NC_029791.2:22650088-22652514 GCF_000816755.2 Arachis ipaensis | reverse complement strand
TGATGATTCACCTTGGCTGTTATCAATGTTCTTTACACACGACACGACAACAGCATTTAAGAATAGAATAATATTATACATTTAAATTTTATAAATTAAATTTAATTAAATTAAATAATAAAATTTAAAATAATACTAATCATAATTAATTTTTATTATATTAAATTAATTTGATTAAATTTAATTAATAAAAAAATTATATATATAACATTATTCTATATACATTACGTAAAAAAATTAATTAGCATTCATATTGTATTTTCTCCCTTAATTTATATCCAGTTTTTTAAATAAAAAATATTACTTTCATTCTTTTTGTTCGTTTCTTTTTTAGTATTCCACCAGGGTCGGAGCCAAAAAACTGAAACTAAACAAGTTCTCGGGTTACAGATGCACTCGTAACATTATTATAAATTAATGATTCTAGATTAGAGGGAATAATATCTAAAAAGATTATTCTTAAAGTTAATAATTAAAATCATCTCTAAAAAATATTTTAATTTTTATTTTTATCTTTAAAAGATAAAATTAATTAAATTCGTTTTTAAAAGATAACTAATCTCATCGTAATAGTCTTTTCATCATGATATCTTGCGCTGAGATGGCTAGCTCATTGATGTGGTTCGTTAATTGCCAGAATGACACACAATAAAACGACATAATTTTAATTCAAAGCTCTCAAAATCTTGAAACAACATCTTTTAGTGTGCCGAAAGAATATTCAAATGTTACAAAGCCTTACTCCCCTCTCATAACAACTATGTCTCTGTTTTACTTTAAAACGTATTATTTCTCTCAAATTATGTCCTAAATCTTTCACCTAAACTTTGAACCACTGCATCAACATTTATTAGTGTTGGTTGACGATTAAAATGGAAAAGTTATCACTACTGAATACATAGCTAATCGTCTCCTGGAACAGCATTGACAAAAGAGAAAGCCATAGCGACAGTACGAGATAATGATGAAAGCTTTTTCATAATTTTTGAGTTATTCTGTCGTATAATATTTTCATAGTGTCGTGGTGTGGGTTTCTTCCATTCGACAAGCTGCGAATACTCCCCACTTTGATTCATCTTGCTGAAAATGAATCAAAATCCTCAATTTTCAATCACATTTTTCTGATATTTGATTCAATTTAGGGTTTGTAAAATGGCTGGTTTTGGAATCTAATTAGGTTATTCACTTGTATTCGTTTGTTAGCTATTTCTAATAGGAATTTAGTTCCAGTTATTGGATTCAAATTATAATTTCGTGAATGATCTTTCAAATTGTGGTTTTTATTTCTTGGATTACTCTGTAGACATAATGATAGATGAGGGTGTTATTTCAAAGTGTGTGGAAAATCGTGGTAAAAGAGAACACTTATTTTTTTTCCTCCACTTCCATTGCTAGAAAATGAAAATCTCGTTGATAAATGTATTTGTAATAGAAACTGCTATTTATTTTGGAATCTATACATTGTTAAACCTAATTCTATAACAGAAGAGGTGAAGCAAAAGTTTCGATGAATTAGACGGTATATATTCGATACTATATCTAAATGTTTAAATATAAGGGCGGAATGTGAAAAATAAATTAGTAAGTCACTGATTCAAAATTTTGCTATGTTAGAGGATTTTTAAATTGGATTGACAGAATTTTAGTAAGATTGGAGTGGTTGAAGATGTTTCTACGAGTATAAAATTAGGAGTACACTATAAAAAGAGGAGCATAAAAATAATTGATGAATTTTTTTATAATTTTTTTTAATGTTTTTATTTGCTTGTTGTTATTCTTGCTCCATTTATTGTGTTAAGTTCTCTTGTTCAAAAAAAAAATTATAAATTATATATGGAAGAGTTTGCAATTTGAATATTGGAAAATCTGAATTAATTTCTTAATGAACGGGTCACGCTCTTTTCTTAATGATTAGTTCCTGTACTAAGAAAAAACATTGATTTTTTTTGGTATAGAGACTAATTAGTCCCGTAAAAATAAAAATTAGAGGCTGAAAATAATATTTTTTTTGTTAAGAGTCTCGTTGTCTTTTGAAATAATTGTTAGAGGCGTTTAAGATTTTTCTCTTAAATGTATATGTTATTATTGACTATTTTAGCAGAAGAATTATCACTATATTAAAAAAAAAAATAACGAAGAACCAATCAAAGAAATAGCATAAGAAGGGTTGACACTTGACATTGAGACTGTACATTGTTATTCTTTTGTGATCAATCAAATTGGTGAGGATACCGCTCCCTTCTCTGAGTCACTCCCTGGGCTGATATATAGGAATGTAGGATCATATCAGTTCAAGTATTGCCTTGTATTCTTTTGAAAAATTTAGCAATCCTCTTTTCTCTCTTGTGTGCATGTAAATCAGGCCTAAAATATTAAACTATCTCATGAATCATGATGGCGGATTGGCACGGTGGAGAAGTAGCTCG
>NC_029791.2:22621920-22649097 GCF_000816755.2 Arachis ipaensis | reverse complement strand
AAAATAGTGAATAAAAATTTAATCATAATTTAAAAACAAATAAAAAATAATTAAATTACAACATAATTTCTGAATTTTTTTAAATTTTTAATATTAATAGAGTTGCCAATTATAATATTTGTTTTTATCGTTGACTAAATTATTATGTAACATGTATCACTAATTCACTAGCATTAAATCATTAATGAAAAACAAGTCAAAGACTAATATATGTCATGTTTGATAATTTTAGAGATGATTTTGGTGTACGAGACTAATTTCAAAAATTATTTTGAAAATTTAGCCAATAAATAATTTTGTTTTGTGATCTCATAATTATATATTGGTTGAAGTTGGCTGATTTTTATTAGTTGGTTGTGGACTTTTTTTCCAAAATTTTTTTATTTATTTATATGGTTTAAGATTATTTTTTTTGTGTTATGAAAACAAATGAATATTTTTGCTATAATTTACTTAATTTAGAATTTAAAATTTAAATATAATTTATAGATTATAATTTAGAGTTTAGAGTTTTATTTTATTATTAATTTTAGAATTTAAATTAAAAATAGCAATGAATCTATCTAACGTGAAAAACCGATAACACGACTTACTTAATATGGAAGAATATAGAATTTGTCGTTCAAGATTTAGTCCAAGTTCAAACAGTGTGTAACGTATAACTATTAGTTTATGGGTAGAAACTGGATTGTCAGCAACTTCATCAAGTAATAATTTCAAAGTCCAAGTAAACACGCGATTTGACTTTCAGACCTTTAGTACTACAACTTCACCAATCTTAAAAACACAATTGAAAGGTCCTGCACTTGTAAATTTAAGCGGCATGCCAACCCAGAATTCCTACCATCTAAACCAGAAAAGGCTATGGAGATTTGTGGGATTTATGTCAAGTGCCAATGGATTTCTGTGTTATGCTAAGAGTTCCTCTTTCAAACATCTATTTGGGGAGTGGAACTTGTTGAAGATCATTCTTTACACCCTGTTAAGTTTCAGCATCAGCACCATCATGCTATTTCCCAAAAAATGCAGGCTTTCAAGGAGTTTCTTGCTTAAAGCTTATGTGGGTGTTCTGGTTTTGCTTCTAACCTCTCTCTACTCATTTTTCTCTGACAAATCTGACAATGGAAAACCAGACTTACTAAGCATGATTTCGAATGTTTCTTTCGCCTTGATGTCTTTGTCCCTGTCAAGGCAAATTGATCTTGGCTTTGAGGCAGAGCTTCTCAACTTCTTCCTTGGATGCCTAACTATTCAACTCATGAAGATCAGCTTGATGCTCTCCATCGTTGCAGCCATCTTTTGTTACACTCTCATGATTCTTCGTTCCAAATGGGAATCTCAATCGCATGTGAGAACACTAAGAATGCAAGACCATGTAACAGTAGATATTGACGCTGAAAATGATGACTACTTAAATGCCTTCCAATGCAGTTACGACCATGGCAAAAAACAAATGCAGGATGATGGATACAGTTGGAGAAAATATGAAGAGAATCCATTGAGAAGAAGGGGAAATCAGATAAGCTTCTACAGATGCTCACACCCGAATTGCAAGGTTAAGAAGAAAGTAGAGAGAACAATAGATGGGGAAATTATTCATGTAAACTACAAAGGTACTCATGCCCACCGTAATTGCAAGCCTAAATTTCCTATAAAGAGGAACTCATCATCTGAATCTTTTTATTCACTTCTACCTTCAGAACCTTCCCATACTAAAATTATAGATCAATCATTGGCCTTCAATGGCGATGGACAACTGGATCATGATCCGGCACCAGAGAGCTCATCATTATCAATATGAATGTTGAATACGAGCAGGATGCCTGCAAATATGATGTACGAAAACAAATAATCATATCTATACAAACGTGATGTTAAAATAGATAAGGTTGACAATGGGTTAAATAGGTGGAATTATGTACGTTTTTATTTTCACACACTTAAATGAGTTATGAACGTTTACTCCCTATTTCAATTCCACACCCTTAGAATGGTAATTTATTAACCTTAGAACTTTTTTTTTTTTTGGGTAAATTATACTTTTTGTCCCTAAAGTTTGACAAAAGTTTCAAAAATACCCCTAAGTTTTATTTTGTTTCAATTTTGTCCCAAAAGTTTTCGATCTGCATCAAATACACCCTTGGCGGCTAATTTTTCAAAAAATTTAAGACCAATTCAACAACAATTTCATAAGAACAACCTTCAACACAAGCAAATTAAGCATCATTTTCATGCATTATTGTTAGATTGGTCTTAAATTTTTTGAAAATTTAGCCGTCGGGAATATATTTGATGCAAATCGAAAACTTCTGGGACAAAATTGAAACAAAATAAAACTTAAGGGTATTTTTGAAACTTTTGCCAAACTTCAGGGACAAAAAATATACTTTACCCTTTTTTTTTTGAAAAGAGAATCAAGCTCAACACATGCAGTGGAGCATATAGAAATACATTACATGAAATTTAGCAACTCCTATGTC
Source organism: Arachis ipaensis (assembly GCF_000816755.2). Taxonomy (NCBI): domain Eukaryota; kingdom Viridiplantae; phylum Streptophyta; class Magnoliopsida; order Fabales; family Fabaceae; genus Arachis; species Arachis ipaensis. Next base: position 22,646,617 of record NC_029791.2, on the reverse strand, counting down.
ATCTCTGTCATAGCCATCAACAACACGAGTCAATTTTTGCACCACTCTCTAGAGCAACAAAATGACCTATTCACACAGTCTACCACATCTGCTGTCTTATTCTGGAAAAATCCAACTAACCATATTTTTCGCACGTCTTTTCTCAAAGTCATAGTCCTCCAACTCTCAAAGTGTTCTTTTATAGAACCTGGGATGCTCCAAACATGACCCATATGTCTAATCCAAGCGCACCACACCTGCCAAGCATACTCACACGTAACAAACAGATGTTGTACAGATTCAATTTCTTTACTACACATAACACAGACATTATCACTTCGTTCAATGATGCCCAATCGACTTAGCCGATCCTTTGTATTGACTCGACCTACAAGCACAAACCAAGTAAACAACTCTATCCGAGGAGGGACCATTCCTTTCCAGATTTCATTTGTGAACTTGTAGCTAAGAATATCGTCCGTCAAGGTCTGTTCCTGCAAAACCTGCACAAATGAGTTAGTACTATAAACGCCTTCTTTATTAAATCTCCACACCACTCTATCCTGTGTGTCAGCTATCAGTCTCACATCTTGCAAGGTATCAAGCATTTGTACAATATCAGACTTAGAGAGTTTAAGTAAAAATTAAAAAAGACAAATAGAAAGAAAAAACTTTACATAAATTTTATGTCAGTAAGAGAGCAACCATAAGGCAAAATATTTTCAATATCCGTGCACAAAGTATAACAAAAATAAGCCAAATGATGTTAATTATATTAGATTAGATTCTCTATATTTGTACAATAATAATCCTTGGTTGCTTCCTCTAATGTCTCCAACTCCATGATGGAGACTGCTTCACTGCGTTGAGCAGAAAACACTGAATCATCAAGCTCTGGAATGAGATCCTGCAGTGTACCAACCACCTTCACCATGCTCGGTAAACGAGTCAACGAAGAACGCCTCTCCGTTACAAAATCATTAGCGAGCTTTTGCAAGGTAGTTACGACATCGCTGTAAAACAACATGAAAGTGACGTCAGCAAAAGAAGAGAAGCCCAAGAAAACATGATCACAGAGTCTTCTTTCGTTGGGCAATACAATCCTCAGAACCACGTTTGAAGCTTTCACCCACCTCCTAATCCTCTCTCTCTCGTCAACCCCTTCAATCTTGTTGATAACCTTTAACCGCAACATTGATAGACACATGTCCAAGAACTCCCTTCTCCAGCTATTATACTGGTTCGAGCATTCATTCTTGAACCCGGAATCCATCATCAGCTTAACCTTTTCATGGAGGTCGTCGACTGCTTTCGGCGGAAGCGCATTGATAAGAAAATTATGGTCATTCACCAGTGTCATTGGAATCGGAATTTGATCATCTTTGTCCACAAGGTATTCCTTCAAATGACACCATAACACCTCAACAAGTCCCCAATTAGCCCTATGCAATTCTTGAATAACACTCATGAATCTTGGTGGTTGAGGAGAAATGGATTCTTCTTCTTCTTCTTCTTCCACTTGGATTACGACATTACGTTGATCTTCTTGGAGTCCTGCTCCTTCATGCAAGTTCTCATCTAAAGAAGAACGAAGAATGTTGAGGGTATAGCTGAATCCTACTCCAAGAATACCTAACCATAGCTTTATCTTCATGAGTTGCACTATTAAAGCTCCGAGAAAGAAATACATCAGATCCACTTCAAATCCGCAAGGAATCTGTCTTGACAAGCAAAGCGACATGATAGAAAACGCAAGACATGATATCAAGCTAAATGCGTCTGGTTTCTTCTTTACAGCTTTGCTATCCAAGAAGAAGGAGTAAGCAGAGGTTATGGTTAACACTAAAAGTGCCATGTTACCTTTGAACCGGAGACTCCTTGAACTTTGCCAAACTTTAGCGTAAAAGATTGCAATGCAGATGATTAAACTGAGTTGAGTGTAAAAAAATATTTTCAGAAAGGTCCACTCTCCAAACAGATTGTTGAAGGAGGAGCTAACTGCGTAACAGAATAAACCGACTACTGATGAACCCAAACCAACAAACCTCCATACATGTGGCTGCGTCAGCCATCTCCTAATTTCGATGAGCTTCATGTTAATTCTGTTACAGTTTTGCTATAGGAGCCTACTTTTTCTTGTAATAATTGTAGGGGAAAGGAGGACTCTACAATTGCAATTTTCACTTCATAATTGTTATTTTTTTAACGTGTTTCGCGGGTGAGTTGTTATTTTAGTACATGTCAACTAGCACACCAAATTGGAATCAATAAACTCTTGTCAACTTTCAACAGTAGAAATAGACACTAATCTTATCTCTGCAACCCTTGGATATTCGTGTGTGTGGTCCACTCTAACACTCAAGTCTTTCTTATACGGGTGCAGTTAATTACTTTCAGCAATATTTGGTTGATATTTTTAGATGGGTATGGGAAGACTATGTGAAATTCATCGGATATGGTTCTTGGATGAATATGGAGAGACTATGTGAAATTTATTGGACATGGTATACTCAAACTGAATTCTCCTTCGAAACGGTGCTAAACTAAGCACTTCAATGATAAGGAGATTCGAATTCACGACCTCTTAGATGAGTATGGAGAGACTATGTCATTTAAGGTATAACTCATTGGCGCTTATTGTTGTTATTGTCGTTGTTGTTGTTGTTGTTGTTGTTGTTTCAAAGGTTGTACGTGAAATTTATCGGACATGGTATACTCAAACTATTCTCCTTTGAAACGGTGCTAAACTAAGCACTTCAATGATACCCAAAAATCAACTCATCCGTCATCACATACTTCAAATAATTAGCTCTAGATGATTCATGTCTTCGCCACGTTTCTGTAAACTCAAAAAGTCAAAATCATCACCCCTTTCATTTTATTTTATTTTATTAATTTATTGTTTTGATTTGCATGGTCAAGTAATCAAGTCCAATCCCCAATTGTGACTTGTGAGAATGACTTTATTTTATGGGTGAAAACTAAAAAACTAACTTAAAAAACAGGGTTGTGATATACTGAATTACTGATATTGTCGTAGAAAGATAATATTATGCCATAAGTCAAAAAATAAGAATAAAAAAGGACTGTGGTACATGTGACAAAAATCAAAGAAGTGTAAGCAAATTTGTCAAACTAGTCGCAATGGAAGAGTAAAGACGCCACTAGAGTAGGAAGAATCCATACACCTGCTGAAATTTCAATTTTTTTTCTTTTCTCGATGAAACAAGTAACAAAAGATCAAAACAAAGAAACAAATATGACCAAACACTTGTAAAATTTTAAGCGGCATGCCAATCCGAAATTCCTACAAGCTACACCATAAACGGGTATGGAGAGTTACAGGATTTGTGGCCAGTGTCAATGGATTTCTCTGTTATGCTATGAGTTCTTCTTTCAAACATCTATTTGGAGAGTGGAACTTGTTGAAGACTATTCTTTACACCCTGTTAAGTTTCAGCATCAGCACCATGATGCTATTTCCCAAGAAATGCAGGCTTTCAAAGAGCTTCTTGCTTAAAGCTTATGTGGGTGTTCTGGTTTTGCTACTAACCTCTCTCTACTCATTATTCGATGATAAATCTAACAATGGAAAACCAGACCTACTAAGCATGATTTCGAGTGCTTCTTTCGCTTTCATGTCTTTGTCCCTGTCAAGGCAAATTGATCTTGGCTTTGAAGCTGAGCTCCTCAATTTCTTCCTTGGATGCCTAACTATTCAACTCATGAAGATCAACTTGATGCTCTCCATCGTTGCAGCCATCTTTTGCTACTCTCTCATGATTCTCCGTTCCAAATCGGAACCTCAACCACAATCCAGAACGCTGAGAATGCAAGACCATGTACAGTAGAAATCGACGCTGCAAATGGAGTATTTGAAAGCGGAGATGATAACTACTTAAATGCCTTCCAATCGAGTTACGACGATGGGGAACAACAAATGCATGATGATGGATACAGTTGGAGAAAATATGAAGAAAACCCATTAAGAAGGGGAAATCAGACAAGCTGCTACAGATGCGCACATCCCAATTGCAAAGTTAAGAAGAAAGTAGAGAGAACAATTGATGGGGAAATTATTCATGTAAACTACAAAGGTACTCATGCCCATTGTCGCAAGCCTAGATTCACTATAAAGAGGAACTCATCATCTGAATCCTTTTATTCATATCTATCGTCAAAGCCTTTCCACACTGATATGATAGATCAATCATTATTGGCCTTCAATGGCAATGGACAATTGGATCATGTAACAGAACCAGAGAGCTCATCATTATCAATATGACTTGTGAAATGCTGAATTTTAGCATGCTTCGCATAAAAATGTGTCAGGGAGCAGATGAAGATCACTCAAGTGGCCATCTAGTAGAGAATCCGTTGGAGTCAGTTATAGCTGTTATAGTTTGTTAGTGCCATGCTGGCAGTTAGTTATCTCAGAATGTATGGGTTTGTATATAATCATATGATCTCTTGGACTTAATTCCATTCACAATTCAAACTCAGTTTTTGCATTCCTTTACTTATATCTATACTTTAGCATGGAACTTCATATTGAACTTTGTCCGTCCATAAAAGAATTAATAGGTGATTTACATTATCAATTCTGAAATTATTTTTGAATACTTGTTCACTGATGGCTAAAGGTATGAAAACCAATTAACCTGAGACCAATCTAGAATCCGCCGTACTAGTAGATAATAGAAGCCCCCCTTATTAACCTGAGACCATAGCCCCAAAGAAATCCTATATTTTAAGCACAATATAAGACAATTTTGAATTAAATTGAATTCATTCGAATGACGGCATAATCCTAGCATTAGTCACTATCGTTATCCCAAAGATGAATTAATCTTAGCCTTCCATCACAAACCATCGTCTGTCTTAATAATACATTGTAGACTAAGAGAAACAAAATGGGCATAGGTCCAAAAACTTAAACCTTTCAAACACGTTACAAGTCGATTATCTTTGAAAACAGAGGAAGGCTCGCTATTTTACCGAAGAATGAATAGCAACAATGGCTCCTCTTACCTTCCGTTGAAGAAACTCTTACGAATACTCATACGCACTCAAATATATCATGGAACCTTTGCTTAACCAAAGAAAGATGTGGCTGAAGCATCCACAACTATGGAGTTTTGTTCGTTTTGCTTCAGGCGTACTTGGATTGCTCTGTTACGCTTTAAGTTCCTCCTTCAACTCTCTGTTCGGGAAATGGAACTTGCTGAAAACATTTCTTTACTGTGTCTTCAGTTTCATCATCTGCACTGCAGTTTTGTTTGTAAAGGTATTGCTCCATTTTATTTTATACTGATCTTGATAATAAACTGCAGTAGACAAGAGCTTTTATGACCAAAATGTTAAAAGAGATTCTTGTTGTTCACATTTCTTTATTTGAGAAGAGGCTTTTGCACCATTGGCGTGTTAAGTATAGAATCATTCATGTATCTTTGTTTAACTGTTTAAATTTTTACGAGAGATGGTTGGTAAAATTTTTTATAAATATTTACATTATATAAACAGATTAAATTTAGTGATTTTTTCTTACAGGTATCACATGGCCCAGGAAGTCTCCGACTAAAAACTCATCTGGCATTTTTGGTTCTGATGATTACATCTTTCTACTCCTTTTACTTTGATAAAGCCGTGAATGGGAAACCAGATGCATACTCTATAGCTTCTTGTGCTGCTTTTGCTGTGATGTTTCTTGGCTTGTCAAGGCATAGTCACTGCGGATTTGAAGTGGACTTGCTCTATTTCTTTCTCGCGGCTCTAACAATACAACTCATGAGGATAAAGTGGGTTTTTGGAATACTTGGAGCATGTTATAGCTATGCTCTCATCATGATCCATAGCTGTGTGGATGCTCAACAAGAAATAAATGGATATCATGGAGTCCCAGAAGAGCCTCATGTCATTCAAGTAGATCCACCAGAACTGTTATTAAATTCTAGCATTACTCAAGACAGCGCAATCACCGAAGTTGATTCGCATTGGCAAGAAGTCAATAATGATTTTGCTCTCATCAAGCCGGGCCTCTTGTCTTCTCTAAAGGCACTTAAGAAGCAGAATCGAAAACTTTTAGGCCTACTTTACGGCCAGTCCCTGATGGAGCCTTTTCATCTCGATGACAATTTGTTAATCGACATGCTTCCGTGTGAAATTATCAACAACATCAACGAAACTTTTAAGATGGCACTGGCTGCTGGATATGAGAAGGAGTGCTGCCACTTATACAGCAATTGCCGCAGGGAGTTCTTGCAACAGTTTCTTTCAGAATTAGAGTTGAAACACACACCTGAGGACCATAATGTTTTCATCACACACAACATTCTAAGTTGGAACAGAACTTTTAAAATCGCCTTCCGTGTACTATTTCTATATGAACGCAGGCTTTGTGATCGCATCTTCTTGGGATTCTCCTCAGTGGGGGATCTATCTTTTGTGCTGGCTTGCAAGGAACTCACAACTCATCTACTAAACTTTGTGAATACAATAGTAGTTGACATCCGTTCGCCTCCGGCCATGTTTAGAAGAGTGGTGAGTATGTTTGAGGAGTTGAATGACATGATTACCGAGTTGGAATCATTATTTCCTGATCAGGCCGGTGCATCGCTGAGAAACGATGCAATCAAGGCAAAGAGGAGACTAGGTGAGAAAATAAGAGACGTTTTCAAAAACTTGGAGAATCTGATTCACTGTGATTCAGCCATTGCAGATGTTCCAGGAGGCATTGAACCAATCACCCGCGATGTAATGAATGGTCTTGGTGCAATAGTAAGAGTCATGCCTATGATTGAGAAAGCTTTCAAAGAATATCCTATAACAACTTGTCCTTCATTTCCTGCCATGATAGCTTGGATGATAGAGCTGTTGGAGAACCATTTGGAAGCCAAGTACAAAATTTACACTGGAACTTCTTTGGATTATGTGGCCATGATGAATAACATTATGTATATAAAACTAGAGACACTGAAGCATTTTCCCTCTGCTCGATTGATAGACTTCGGCAGAGTCAAACGATATAGTTTCGCTGAAATTTTGGGTGATGATTGGATACAAAAGCACACAAAAAAATTCCAGAAAAACCTTGAAGACTATCAAAGAAGCTCATGGAATGAGGTGCTAGGCTTGTTGAAGCTAGACAACAACAACGAATCACTGGCAAAAGATGTAGCAATTGAGTCCATGAAAGAGAAGTTAGAGTTGTTCAACATTCAATTTGAGGAGATATGTTGCACTCAGTCTAAATGGTTTGGCAGCTATGAAATACGGAAAGAGATAATAGTATCCGTAGAAAACATGTTGTTGCCGGCATATGGAAGCTTCATTGGAAGGCTCCAGGATGTTCTTGGCAAGGCTTCTTATGACTATATACAGTATGGAATGCTTGAAATTAAAGCTCGGCTCAATCGTTTGTTTCTCGGAGGCAAACGGATGAGTCGGTAGCTGAAAGAGCGGGAAAAGCTTGAGTAGGATTAGAAAACAGGTTGCCACAAACTTCGATCCAAAGGAGTTATGTCCTTGTATAATCACTTATGTTTTCTGGTCAAGAACTCAAAACCAGTTCAAGTCTCCTTTTATTTTATGAACTTATATTTTTCATATTTGGTTGGTTCAAGTACAAGTTGCAATAATATGTGGAATTGGAACATATGCGAAGTTAGAGAGCTCAACATTATTGTGAAAACTGTGTTAGTGATCAAGAGATTAGAGAGAAGAAGCTAGAAACAGAGAAAATAGTGATTCTCATATTTTGAAATTATAGGAAAGTGTGAACATTTTGAACTGTAGCACACTAGTTACCATATATATAGCATCTACTCTAACTATTAATTAATTATGGATCTAACAGACTATGTTAAATATTTAACCTGAGTTGGTCATACCTAACTCTTAGTAACCTAAGTTAAATACAACTAATATGGTTTCACAACTTTTATCAATACTCAAACTACTCAATATCCTCCCTCAAGTTAGAAACCAAGAAACCAGAGAAGATTCACAACTTGCATCTTTACATAAATTGCTCAATATCCTCCCTCAAGTTGTGAACTATTGAACCACTTTTGATCCTTATGCATCCTTTGATTGAGAAGCATATAAATCAAGTAACCTCAACTTTCTCTGTGCTGCATCAAAAGGTCCAGGAGCCAATACTTTTATAAAGCAATCTGCAGTTTGTTGTACTGAAGTAATGGGTAGAAGCTTCACCATTCCCTTTTGTGCCTTTTCTCGAACAATGGCAGTCTACTTCTATGTGCTTGGTTTTCTCATGAAAAAACTGGATTGGCTGCAATATATAGAGCTGATTGATTGTCACAAAACAGATTGAAAGGCTCCGAATGAGGAATTCTAAGGTCTCTAAGTAAATAAAGCAGCCACTGCCCTTCCTTTATAGCTTGACCCATTGCTCGATATTCAGCGTCAGATGAAGAATAAACACCTATGTCTTGCTTCTTGCTTCTCCATGAGACTAAGGATGTTCCAAGAAAACAAAAACAAAAACCTATCATTGGTCTCCTAGTATCTGAGCATGTGGCCTAATCAGAATCAACATATCTTGTGAGCTTCAAATTGCTATCTGCCAAAAAAAAAAAGTCCCTTGGCTGGGCTCTGCTTCAAATATCTCAGCACTTGGAAGTGCAGCGTGAAAATGTTGATCAGTTGGATGATCTACATATTGACTTAGTTTACCTACTATGAAGGAAATGTCAGGTCTAGTATTTATGAGGTAGAATAATCTACCAACCAACCTTCTATAAGAAGTAACATCATCCAATTTGGTTCCACTATCTTTAGATAGTTTACTGTGCTTGTGTGGATGAACTTTTGAGGTATAGCTAATCTCTTGCATTGTTGTAATACGTCTTTTCTTTAATAGAGTGAAAATAATTCGGACATCGAAGAATACCGTGGGTGGGTACCTGCAAAAGACACTCTGACCCTCAAGTCAGTAAGTGTTTAAGAGGTATAAAATTTCTATGATTATAGAATGTTAAACATGAAATAGAACTTATCATGTAGTCCCTTTTGAGATATAAAAATTGGTGCCTTCATAGGCATAGGATTGATGAATAGAGTTGATGTTATGACTGTTGGTCATTAAGTCAGAATAATGGTTATTAAGATCGTCTGTTACAAACTTAGAATGAAGGAAAATAAAGTCGAGTTATAACTCATAATGCACAATAAAGACCGAGCTATAAGATGACGGATCACAGCCTCCAAGGTTTGTTTGCCGATCATATGATCCAGGCTAAGCTCAGAAAATTAAATGAGTTATAACTCGGTTAAAAGATAAGTGAATAATGATATGATGAGCCCCCAAGCTTAGTCGGGTTATTATGTCGGCACTTATTCAAAAATTAATTGAGTGGTAAGAGTCATTCAATCAAGATAGTTGTGCGGGGGATATTTTTCCACTTGAGAATAATTTTTCATGACATACGCATATCATTTGATTGTATGTGAATTGAAAAGTTCAGAAATAGATATCCATTGACGGAATTGATTGTATGATCCAAGAATATAATAATTAATTGTCTTGGAAAATTTTTCGACCCACAACAACTTATTGATGAATTTCTCGCTCAAAGCAATTTGTTATTGAATATTCACAATTTATATTGAAGGTCATATGACATGAACAAGATAAATTGAGAAAATAAATATGTATAAAATCGCAACATATATTGAATAATATATATTGTAAAAGTACAGGAGTTTAAAGTAGAAAAATATACCTTGAAAGTTGATAATTGTAGAGAAGAAGTCGATATATGAATGTCATACATACCAAATATGAATTACTTAATTTAATTTGTTAATATTATAACTTTGTTTCATAGAATCTACATTAACTTGTTAATAAAGCAATAAAATAATTAGTCATTTAATAATATAATAAATCTTGTTTAGCTATGAGGTATATTCTTTGTGCAAAAATAGCAAATTTGTATGTTTGTAATATTTTTTGCTTTGAAGGTTACAGAAGGCTTAGAGAAGGGGGTTAAATCTATGGCCTTCTTTTGCTTTAATAAACGACTCCTTTGTTACACGACTTGAACCTGATTTCTATTTGAACTGTGCAGTGAAAAATTTAAGAGACAATTTCTTTTTGTCTCATAAATATCAGAAAATAGAACAGAGAGAGAGGAAGAAATTGACACAGACATGTATCCTGGTTCAGTTGTCTTGTGCAATGCAACCTATATCCAGTCTCCACCACAACAGTGGTGAAATTTTCACTATAATCAAAGTATTACATACACTAATTTCCTAGGATTCACTCAATCCTATTTGGACACTCAAGTTTCTTCCTAAACTTGACTTGGCTATACTAATACCTAACTCTTTATACTAAGTGTTTACCCAACTAGCAAGGGGTACCTCACAGGTACTTGACACAAGACAGAAAATTACAACCAAAGCAAATCAGAATTCACTCTTGGCTTTTCTCTCAAGTGTTTCACTCAGCCTTTTTCACTCTTAGGCTTTTTCTCAATATCTCTCTTTCAGCCTTTTACCTCTCAAAGATAATACAGAAAGATATACATTGAAACTGAGATACAAACCGTAAAACATGAAGGAGATTGATGCATAACAACCTTTTTTGCTATAAGTTGAACCAGATTTAGCTATCTCTGATGAAGTTCTTCATCTTGGCAGAATGTTTCTTTAACTTAGAAAAACTGTCCAAAATGTTGAACTCTTCACAGGGAAGCTCTCAAACAAACTCAGATTCTGATTCTCTCTCATTTTTTAAAATCAGAAAAGCATTTTTCCTTTTTGTACCTCTTACAGAGTCACAGTTTAGATTTCTCCTTAGTAAACTTTTTGAACTCTGAGCTCCCTTAGCTTGTCATCTCACTTATTTCAATTAACCCCAAGTTAGAAATTTTAAAGCTGGTTCCTTTTGCTTGACCAAAGACTTTAGAGCAGAAAAAAGAAACTTTTCAATGGTAAACCCAAATCCAAACCCTTGAGTTTATGCTTTGTCCCCAATTTGAGCCTTTGATTCACAATAGTGATTATCATAAATCACTTTCTCTCCATATATCCCAATTTGGCATTGCAGAACTTTGAAGAAGGAGTGAAGAAAATAAATTGTATGTAAATGGAAATAAATCACCTTTATCCTTTGACTTAGCTTAGCTTGCTTTGATTAGGGCAATTGGACATTTGCTTTTGTGATTTACCTTTCTCTTTCTTTCTTCTCTGATGAATGAACCAGGAAGAAGCTTTCTCTCGTTCTTCATGAGTTTGACCACAAGCAATGTGAATGTTGGCTTCAACTTGGATGAATTGCATTGGGCTTGGATATTCTTGTCAATTCGTCCGATCCAATAGATATGCTTGTTACTATCACTTGAGCTTCGATTGGAGATATGGGCAGCTCCTCTTTCCTTGTTCCTTTTTGTTTGGGTTGCTTTATTTATTTGGCCTGCATCACTAAATAAAATAATCAAAACTAATTGAGTGTTTAACCCATTAAATCAATGTTTGTCATCATCATTTAAGTTAGTTAATTCTTTAACTCAACAATCTCCCTCTTGATGACAAACATTATTATAAACGAGAAGGTCAAAGGAATTGAATTGAATAACGTTAAAGTACTTCCCTTTAGATGATATCCGTTCTCGTTGACTTGCTCCCCCTTTCTTTTTTAAAAGTTGCTCCCCTGAACTTGTGTTTTTCTTTTTGTTTCCTGTTCACACATTCATAAAGAAGACACAACTATGTACAACATGCAAATGATTATCAGGAGATGGTGCATTCCATAAGAGTTTCAAGCCTTAGATTAAATTTACAAAACAGAGCATGTCCTCATCAAGCATAAAAAACAATCAGCCAATACAAAACATGCTGAAACAGAACATACAAAACAAAAAAAATAGAGCAATATAAAATAGAGTAATACTAATACTATAATACTAATACTACTCCCCCTTTTATCATCAAGGAAAGAAATGCACGCATTTTTAAACCTGCAGCAAACTGTTATGGTGCAAAGTCCATAATACTAGATAAACCAAGTGCAAAAGAAAACAGTGGTTAATCGGTTTATAGTCATCCGGGACAGGACAAAGTTCAAAATAAACTACAATTGTTCTATGAGACAATTATCAAAATAAAACAGCACATAAAAGATCAATAGAAAAGACATCCTCAGGCATATGAACCATCCTCTTCAGAATCAGCAGGATCTTCACGGTCAGTGGCCATAGTGTCATCCTCTTGGAGATTGTTAATGAACTTCATGAAAATTGCCACTTTATCTCTGGATTTTCTGAGGAAATTTTTATGCTTGGTAGCAAATTTCCTCTGTTCTTTGCTCATTGCAATTTGATGGTTAGATTGAGAGATAAATTCTTGAACTACATCTTTCACCACTCCATATAAGAGTGATTTGTGTCCAGTGAAAGTTGAAGTCCCAGAGGCAGATGGAGGAGAGGATTCTTCTGGTTCATAGTTGTTATCATCATCATCATCAAGAACTACCCTTTCAGTTCGAGTTGGTCCCTTTTTCTGCTGTTTCACAGAACCACCTCCTTTTAGATATGAGTGTCTATTTTCATATGTCTCATTTGACAAGTCAACACCAAAATGATAAAAAATGCAGGTTAAGAACATGCCATAAGGAAGAGCTTTATCTTTCTCACTTCTAATGAAATCAAACATATACCTTACCATTAAGTATGCAAAAGAAATTTCAGTTTTTGTGAGGATAGCACATAGAACTAGAGTATCACAGAAAGACACCCTTTGATATGAGCCACTTTGAGGAAGGATGATATGGTTCACTATGCGATGCAACTGGGCACGAGTGTAACCAAGATCTTTGTGAGTTGGAGTGATGCCATCAATAAAAGAGATGGGTTCACACACGGGCCAGAGCATCATTGTCTGAGATACCTACTTCGTCATCCCACTTACGAGAGGTGTAGACACAAGCACCAACATCAGTGTATTTCAGAGAATCACTGATGGTTTCATTGTTTAGAACAAGGTCACGGCCTTTTACGTAGGAGTGAATGCTGCCCTTATGATAGGTCATGTTTGCATAAAACTCCTTGACTAAGACTAGGTAAACAGGTTTTTTTATTTTGAAAAATATGGTTCCAGTCCAGAAATTCAAGATTATCAACAAAAACAAAACCTTTCTTTTTCAGATTTGGTAAATCGACTAAAAAGGAGGGACATATGGTACGATAAACAACAACACCCTCATAGAAATCATTGTTCATAGCAGAGCAAAAACGAAGAGGATTGTAATCTGAGTGTGAGGTCATAAAATGAGATTTGTGTGCAAAAGGATCAATGGATGGCTCTTTAACCGATTTTAGAGGGATACAATGGTTACCTCTTTAAGGATGATTAGGAGCAGACCTAGGCTTAGGTCGAGAAGGTTCAGGCGTAGGTTCCTCAGTAGCAGGGCGCTTCCCCTTCGAAGTACTTGGTTTGGAAGGAGAACTAGGTGGAGCCATTAGCTTGGCAGAAGAGGGACACGTTAGAGTGGTTTTGGTTCTTGCCATTGGATCGGTGCGAGGAGGAGAGGTAGGAGGAGATGGAGAAGGTGTGAAAGCCTGATCTTTGGAGCGAGTAGAGGGTCTAGGTTTCTCTGGGAGTTTGAAGATTTTAGCCCTTGGACTCTTTTGAATCACAGTTTTCTTCCTCACTGGAGTGAACCCAGGTTTCGAATGAAACAAAATACTAATGGTAGTGGAGAAGAAATGAAGAGGTAGTGGAAGTAGTTATGAAGAGAGAAGTTTGGTAACTGCACCAAGAAAGGAAGTTTCTTGAAAACATGCAACTGCATCACCTATGACTAGACCTTAAAAAGACTTGACATCACAAAAGATGATTTGATTTTATTAAAAAATAAAACAAAGCAGATTAAAAAAAAAAGTTTTTCACTAAAAGACAAAACACAAAATAACACATGAATAATGTAACACTCATTGGGCCCAGAGATGTAGAGTTTAAGAAAATATATTGGACCACAGCAACTCTGAACTGATGGGTTGGCCCAGAAGATTCAGATCGTGCAAATGAGCCTAGAAAATGATATTCAGAATGATGGTTCTTTATTTGCCCAGAATTGTCTCATCCCCACCTGAGAGACAAAAACTTCAACAAATACATCAGCAATGCTCAAATAAAGTATCATGACTTAAAATCCCTAGATTTGTCCTAAGTTTGCAAAATCTGTCTTCAGCTAGAGTGTAACACCCCAATTTTTAACACCTCATGATCGTACCAAAAGTAAGGCATTACTAACCTAATCCTTTACGCGTAAATCTATCGATGGTTTTACTAAAACTTATAACTTTTCCAACAAGAACAAAAACACATATTCACATACTTAATATTAATAATACATTGTAGTATTACATACAACAGCAATCACAGAACCTACCCCTCTGAATAAAACTCTAACTAACAAGGCGAGGGGAAAATAAATTCTAACAACTCAATTCGTAAACATATTCCTCTGTGCTCCTGAAGCTTCGCAATAAGCCTTCGCACCTGTAGCTGAAAGGGGTGGAAATAGGGGGTAAGAACTGGGGAGTTCTTAGTAGGGTCGGGGTTAGGAGTTAAGTTCATTCTATATATACATGGTTAGCAATAACAGTCAACAAGGTACGATCTAATTCAACAATTAAAGAACACAGAATTCAAACAGTCATTTAGCACACCCACAATCACAAAAAATACACTCACAAAAAAATATGCGCAAACAAGTATGATGCATGGCTATCCCTAGTGTAGGTAATGAGCTCATCTGTCAGTTTTGACCCGCTCCCGACGTAACTCAGCAACCTTTGTCTGAGTTTGGTTTCCAGTGTCATAACCTCTGTAAGTGTAATGTCCTGAATTTTTTTTAAAACCTTTTACATTTGATTTCTTTTATTACTATCCAACCCTCCAATTTTATCAAATTCCTATACTACCCTTATTTCTTTTACCAAACCCTAACCCTAATTCCCAAATTAAACCTACTAACACTCACTTTATCACATACACCCCCACCCCCACATATAGAAGACAACAAAAAGAGAGGAAGAATAAGGAGAGGGGGAGTGATGGAGGAAGGAAGAAGAGAAGAGGGGAAGAGAGAGGCGGCGCCAGTGGGAGTCACTGCCACTGCCATCACCATACTTGAGAGGGGCCATAGGAGTGGAAGAGAGAGGACGTGATGGCCAGAGAGAGAGAGAGAGAGCAATGACGCTGCCGTTGCTGTTGGGGTTGCCGTCGTCACTGAAGGAACTCGTCGCTGAGCTACTATGTCGCTGCCGGAGGAGAGCTTGTCGGAAAGCTGCTGTCCTGTCCGGCCGTGCGCTATCCTCCATTCTTCCTCCACTGGTTCTGCCATTATTCTTGCCCTTTGAAACCATCGTAGGAAGCATTTCACACCTCTGTCAGTTCTGTTTCACTACCATTCTAGCCTGGTTAGTGGTTGTTCTATTTTGTTTCTGTTTCTGCTACTGTTTTACCGCAGTTGTTGATGTTGTCATCGTTGCTCTGCCTTTAGCCATCGTCACTTCTGTTCTGTTGTGCCCCTGTTCGCTGTTTTGCTTGCCTATTGGAGCTGCCGCTGCCACCGTCCAAATTTTGGGCTCTTTCGTACCCTTTAGTTTGGTACTCTGGGTTTGGTCTCTTCAGTCCCTTGGGATCAAGTTGTGAGTAGGCTTTACATTTATAATTATTTGGCTTTATATATATAATTATCTTAATATGTGCTGCTTGAATTTATGATTATACTTACAAGTTATCAACCAAGGATTTGAATTTAATTTTAATAACGGATTTATTAGAACTAAATATTTATTTTTGTGAAATTCAGATTTTTAATATGCACATGAGACTGTATACATGTTTGATGAAGTTTTGTATTATTTCAGAATATTTGATTTTATTTGAATGTGTTTTTGTAACATTAAAGTATTATGGATACTCACTTATATGCTCTGAATTTGTAAAGTATATTCGACATTTCATATGATTGAAAAGGATTTTTTTATTAGAAAGTATTATTGATTTGATTTGATACTGTATATATTGAAAGATCAAAGATTGATTGTATTTGAAATTATATGTTTTGAAATTATATGTTTTGAATTGGTTTGAGAGGCTCGTATTAGAAAACCATAGTTAACGGCGGTTATGACGTTAACCTAGATGCATCTGACTCAGACCTCAACTAGCAGGGGCGTTGCTAGCCTAACGTGTAGGCCACACGTTGGATCTGTTATTCCGTACAGACACACTAGAGGAAAGGGCTACCCTTATAGGTGGAGCCGCCCAAGTGTAGACTATTTGATTTGATTTCTATATGAGGACTCCCTTATTGATTCACTTATTCATATAAATTATTATTTTCTAGCTAAAATTATTTTTATAATAATGTTTAGATGGTCTCATGTGAATTATAGATGTACTGTCTAGTCATTGAGTTGCAAAACTCACTCTGTTTTCTAAAAATATTTTTCAGGAATAAATATTTTATTATGTGAGTATTTCTATTCAAGGGTAATGATCTACAATGGGTATCTATTCTTTGTTGAGTTCTTAGACGTCATCTGCTCCATATGTCACAGGCAGGATCCCTCTATATTTATTTATTTTATTTTTGTTAAAAATCTGTAATTATTCATTCTAGAAAGTGTAAATTTATTCAAAATATTTGTAATATTTTTATTTATTTTATATTCGAATATGTTAGGCTTGCCAGAGGACTATTTCCCTGAGCGCCAGTCGTGGCTCATTTTGGGCTGTGACAGAGTGCTATCAGAGCTTAGGTTTAATCTGTGTAATATAGAGCAAGTGTCCTATGGTAGGATCACAATTGTATAAATATAAGCGCGCCTATTTGTACAAATTGTGGCACTATCAGAGGCCTATAGGAATGTCATCCTTCTCTTTTTGTCATTCTTGTCTTTTGGTTCTTGTTATCATGAGTCATCTGTCGATTCTTGCCACCTCTTTTCTCTTCTTTGTACCCATCCTTGAGTTATTATTTGGTAGTTTTTCTTGAACTTGCTTTTGCAATGACTTTAGTTTTGGTTCCGGTTCGCAATTCCTGCCTTGTAGCGAGTTCTAATCTTCCTCGCTTTTGTGAATATTTGCTTTAATCTTCTTCATCTTCATGTTGTTTTCTATGGTTTCTGATTTCAAGATTTCATCCATAATCTAAAAGATTTGATATCTTTTTGTTGTGAATTATTATCTTATTCCTCTCATAGAACAGTATTTAGATTTGTGGATTGTGGATTCACTTAGCTGCTGATTGAGATGCTTTGTTTTGGATATCGATAAAACAAGTTTGTTCTTCTTATGTTGATGATCTTTGAAGTTAACATAATTTTGAACCACTCGTGATTCTTTCTTTCGAATCAATAATTTTAAAAATAGTTATTCGGTTGCTCAGGAGAAGAACTACGTGACGAATATATGCATGGAGTGTTATTCTTATTTGCTAGATTGGAATTATAATTTTCTCTGTTTAGGTGTGGCAAAATTTTTTTTTTATGATCTGTTAGTTGAATTGAAGATCTTTTCCGATTTGATAGTTTGGTTGAACTGTTTTTGTTTGATAATCTATTCTGCGATGGCTTTGTTTGTTGAACGTGACTTTTCTTTCAAGAGCACTATTTCTTCTGAGAACCTTCAAGTTCTTCCCTTTTCAATCTTAAGGTTCCTTTGATTCTGAAATTTTCAATTTTTGATTCATTTTGTTTTTGCTCAGTTACTGACAGCACTTCATATTTTTCATGGTAAAATGACTCAAAATAGCATGCAAATTAGGGGGCATGAATTTTTGTGAATAGAAATTTTTATGTAGTAATCACTTTTTCAAAACCCATGCTTTCTTTTTTCTTTTCCTTTTTCGTTTTCCTACTGGTTAATGCTGCTTTGGATTAATACCCTTACCTTGTTGTGAAAAATAACTCAAACCAATTTAGTTTATTGTGTACTGAATATTGCATTGAATTCTGAAGAAGGGTCTTTCTTTCCTCCTTCATTTGTTTTTCAATCATGTTCTGAAATCTAAGATTCTTTGTTGTTTTTCAACACCCGAGTTGAGCATTATTTTCAACATCTTTCAAAAGTTTTGAACTTATACTTGTTGGTTAGTTCTCTATTTTTGTACATTTTATTTGTTTGATTTTTTAATACTGTAACAGTATTTATTTTATGGGAAAGTGCTTTGAATGTTCAAGCTTCCTTCCTTTATAGACCTTTGTTTTAAACTTTTAATCAATGCAAGTTTTATCCTCGCACTTCTGCAATGCTTTGCTTGTTTGAATTTTCATTGAAGACCCTTTACTCATAAGTTCCTAATTCGTTTACTGATTTTCAGCTGTTTCCTAGTTCCAAATTTATGATCCGAAAAAGCATTTTGCTTGAAGTTACTTTACCTTGTGCAAGTTAACCATGTTCTGGTTTAAACCTTGAATTATTGCATATGTAGGGGGGGTTTAATTTTAAATGATTTTAATTTTAGAATACCCATAAAGTTTATTGAATAGCTGCAAATAGGTTTAATTGTTGTGAGTAATTGATTGATTAAATGAAGGCTGAATTGTGACTGTCAAAATGTGATTGGAATTGTTGATTTAATGATATTGATTGATTATGTGAATCGTGAATTGTTTGACCAATAATTACTCGGAATTCTAAATTTTTGGTGGATTACATTGGATAGATTGCCGATAAGCTGGTTGATTGATATATTGTAATGATGGTAAACTTGACTGATGGTTGATTTGAAATTGATTTTGAGAGGTATTAAAAAGGGTTGAATTTTGAAATACTAAACTACTTGCTGAAAATCTGAGTTTTGAAATAAAACGGCGACTTTGAAAGTGAACCAGTAACTTAATAGTGATTGGAATGATACGAGACTAAAAGCTAAGTGAACTACAACAATTATAGTTATTAATATTCAAGTTTGAAGGTTTCGTATTAACTGGAGAATTAGTTATGATTTTTCAAAGTTGAATTATAAAATCTGATTTTTGCATTATTTTAAACAAAGTTAGAAACTTAGAAATCTATAACTAATTCTGTGATGATCGGAATTGCATGGGACTAAGTCTGGATTAAGCTTGGGAATATAAGGAGCTGGACTGGTGAATTTGAGACCTTTCCGTTAAGTCTATGATTTATGGTGAGTTTTTGAATTGTGTTTGTCAAAATCTGATTTTGTTGCAGAATGCTCAATACAACAGCAACTTGTTTCCTCTACTGAAAATTCTCTAGTTTGAATTTCGAAATGAAATCAATTTTAAATAAAACTCTAGTCTTATTATTTTAATTACATAAAATTCTTTTGCTATGTGCTTGAATTATATTGAAAGCTAAATTACGTTTAAAGATTTAGACAAAATAAAAAGTAGCAGTTATTATAATTAATGTTAGTTTAAGTTAATTGCAATCACATCAAATTTTAGTTTTATTTTCATTATCTTATATATGCTTTATTTGTAAATTAAGTCATAACTATGTGATCATATGGAAATATTTGAGTGTATTTTACAATGATAATAAGTTAGATGTACATGTAAATATTGGTTTAGAGGATAATGAGATGATTGCTTATATTCTTCCGTCATGTTTTACATAATCTATCTATTAATGACATAGTTACTTAATATCCAAGGTCATGATAACAATCTAAAGGCACTTCGTTGAAGGTTTCTATAGAACGGAAAAGGAAGTATACTGATTTTTGTGACACTATTTTCAATTTTTATGACTGTCAAGTTGGCTATTCTAAATTGTGTTGTCATATTTTTTATTTATGTTTTACTTTGCTTTCTTTGTTTGATTTTGTCCTTTTTCTTATGCATATCCTTGCTTGATTGTGTTTCTAATCATTCTCTTAAACCTTCGTGAACATTGCCATCGACTTTAGTGGTCATCTGGTCTGAACTAGTTGCTCTTTTTATTCAGCTTGAATTTGTTTCGATTTAATACTCCATCCTTCTTTTCTTGCTTCTATCAAAGTTCCTTGATTCAGATTTCCTTATTAGGATGTGATTGACTCTTTCTAGCACATTTCATTGTTTTTGTACAGCTTAATTGCAATCTTATACATCCTTCCAAGTTCTTGCGAACGCCATCTATGATGTTTGCTTTTCGCTTCGTAAGTTTTATATCCTTTTGAGTAAACTTGAGCTTGTTTCAGTGTCACGTGCAATTCCTAGATATAACAAGCAATATAGTTTTTAGGACACGACTCATAGGCTTGGAAGGTGAAACTTGTAAGTGTACGACATCATAAGAAGATTATGAAGCAGGAGTGTTACGAGGAGGAAATTAAGGAGATTTTGGTACAAGTTGAAAGGTTATTCCTGATGATTAACGTTCGAATGTACTTTGAAAATGATGAACAAAGTGAAAAGTGCTATGTATGTTTGAGTCGTCAAGGAAATGAGAGCAGATGAAGGTCAACCGCGTCGTTTTAATACAAACCTATTTTGTAACTTTTGCACCCCATTAAAATTCTTTCTCATGTTTGGTAAAGTGTTAAAACTATATAACATTTTGCATACTATATTAATTTTTTAGGGCAAAAATTTTTATAAAGGGAGTAGAATATAATGTCCTGAATTTACCACAGCCGCCACCATGTTTGAGAGGGTCCAGAGGAGTGGGAGAGAGAGGACGTGATGGCTAGACAGAGAGAGAGAGCAATGACGCTGTCGTTGCTGTTGGGGTTGCCGTCGTCACTGAAGGAGCTCGTCGCTGAGCTGTTGTGTCGCTGCCGGAGGAGAGCTCGTTGGAAAGCTGTTGTCCTGTCCGGCCGTGCTCTATCCTCCATTCTTCCTCCACTGGTTCCACAATTATCCTTGCCCTTTGAAAATGTCGCAGGAAGCGTTTCACACCTTTGTCAATTCTGTTTCACTACCGTTCTAGCCTGGTTAGTGGTTGTTCTGTTTTGTTTCCGTTTCCGCTACTGTTTTACCGCAGTTGTTGATGTTGTCGTCGTTGCTCTGCCTTTAGTCGTCGTCGCTTCTGTTCTGTTGTGCCCCTGTTCGCTGTTTTGCTTGCCTATTGGAGCTGCCGCTGCCACCGTCCAAATTTTGGGCACTTTTGTACCCTTTACTTTGGTACTCCGGGTTTGGTCTCTTCAGTCCCTTGGGATCAAGTTGTAAGTAGGCTTTACATTTATAATTATTTGGCTTTATATTTTAATATGTGCTTCTTAAATTTATGATTATACTTACAAGTTATCAACCAAGGATTTGAATTTGATTTTAATAATGGATTTATTAGAACTAAATCTTTATTTTTGTGAAATTCAGACTTTTAATCTGCACGTGAGACTGTATACATGTTTGATGAAGTTTTGTATTATTTCAGAATATTTGATTTTATTTGAATGTGTTTTTGTAACATTAAAGTATTATGGATACTCACTTATATGCTCTGAATTTGTAAAGTATATTCGACATTTCATATGATTGAAAAAGATTTTTTATTAGAAAGTATTATTGATTTGATTTGATACTATATATATTGAAAGATCAAAGATTGGTTGTATTTGAAATTATATTTTTTGAATTAGTTTGGGAGATTCGTATTAGAAAATCGTAGTTAACGGCGGTTATAACGTTAACCTAGATGCATCTGGCTCAGACCTCAGCTAGCAGGGGCGTTGCTAGCCTAACGTGTAGGCCACACGTTGGATCTGTTATCCCGTACGGACACACTAGAGGAAAGGAGTATCCTTAGAGGTGGAGCCACCCAAGTGTAGACTATTTGATTTGATTTCCGTATGAGGACTCCCGTATTGATTCACTTATTCATATAAATTATTATTTTCTAACTAAAATTATTTTGATAATAATGTTTAGATGGTCTCATGTGAATTATAGATGTATTGTCTAGTCATTGAGTTGCAAAACTCACTCCGTTTTCTAAAAATATTTTTCAGGAATAAATATTTTATTATGTGAGTATTTCTATTCAATGGTAATGATCTGCAATGGGTATCTATTCTTTGTTGAGTTCTTAGACGTCATCTGCTCCATATGTCACAGGCAGGATCCCTCTATATTTATTTATTTTATTTTTGTTAAAAATCTGTAATTATTCATTCTATAAAGTGTAAATTTATTCAAAATATTTGTAACATTTTTATTTATTTTATATTCGAATATGTTGGGCTTGCCAGAGGACTATTTCCCTGAGCGCCAGTCGTGGCTCATTTTGGGCTGTAACAGTAAGCAACCTCTGTCTTACAGGTGCGACTCTCTTGAGCCGATGTATACAAACATAACCTCTGTAAGCAACCTCGATCTTACAGGTGAGGCTCTCTCTGGCCAATGTATGTATTGATAACCTCTGTAAGCAACCTCCGTCTTACAGGTACGACCATCCCCTGGATTGGCCGATGTATCTCTGAAAATTAAATCTCGGTAGACTCACCACCATATCTCTGCTCGTTTTTAGCAGGTAAACAATCATCTCAACTCGTTCTCAGTGCCAAACAATACCTCTGCTTATCTCCTCTTTGTTTCATTCTTTCTTTCGTTTCTATTATTCCTGCTCTCCGCTCTCCTGTGGCAGAGGTTCTTTAGATTCTTTTAATCTTTTCTTTTCTTCTTCTTATTTTCTTTCCTATTATTCCATAATATAAATTATCTTCGCATTATTCCCTCGTCTCTCCCTAAGTATCTTATGGAAAAGAATTATAAAGTTCTTTAATTAAGTCCGCATTCTCTAAAGCTTTTAAAATTACTCTGCTTGCTTGCTTTCTCATTAATATTACACATTATAATATTCTTACAAAATAATATCTTTGATAAATACTAATTTTAATAATGATTTATTTTAATATAAATGAGTAATTTTAAAGAAGTATTTAAAATAATATTTATAATCTTCTTTTAAAACTTAGTTTATAAAACCTTATTTTTAAACTTTTATTAATTACTTTCTAAATCACGAACATTTTAATATTCTATTTTTAACCTCAATATTTTATAAAATCATATTTGAAACCCTCAGTTATTTTCATATTTATAAAAATAACCCTAAACTTTTATAAAATATCCATTTTTACTTCCGTACTTTATTTATTATCCAAAATATTCAAAAACTTATATAATTACAAATTGTACCTCAATTTTTATATATAAGTACAATGTTACCCTTCAGAAATAAAGTTTAAATATTAATCTTCCTCTTATACCCAAAATCGAAACCCTTAGCCCTTTCCTTTTAAAATATTACTTGTATTTTAATCCGTTTTCGAGTCTTTCGGTTACCAATTTTTCTCAACTTTTAATTTAATCTTTCAACCACCAAATCTCATCAATTTTCTCAAAATACCACATCATAACATTCTCCAAAATCATTAAAATAACCACAGCTGAGCTGTTTTTCATAGCCAAACCAACAAATCACAAGCAACAATAATAGTAATTCAACATAAATTCATTCAAACTCAAATAATAATCAACCAAATCAACATTTACTTATCAAATTCATATTTAATTATTATAAAGTTACCAAACCCTACCTCCGTACGAAAGCAAAACAATGGAAGCTCTGAAGAAGTTTTTTGACCAAGCTGCTAAAGAAAAAATTGTCAGAAATCGTCTGTGCCTCCTAAAACTTTAATTGGCTGAACTCAAAGAGAAGGGGAGTTATATCACCGTCAACTTTCACCGAACAAAAATAATACTAACACGTAGAGAAAAAAGATACCAACACTTTTATCGAATTAGATTTTTTATTGAAGTTACGGATTTCAAGAAATCAAAGTCGAAAAATCAAAGAGCGCCATGGTTTCTCTCCTTGACTCGGTCACTTCTCCTTCCCGTATTGCCTTGATTTTGGTTCGGTATTCATTTAGGAAGAATGAAAGATAATTGATGGTGATTAAGGGAAATTGTAAACATGTGTCATGGTTCCATGTGAAATAAAAATCATATGAGTGAAAGAAAGGTTAGGTGTCAAGCTTATATATTCATATAAGCCACGCCTCTTTCTTTAATTTTCTTTGGTTTTTTTAATGGCTTTTGCCAAAAACGAATGAAACTAAGGAAATAATAATAATAATAATAATAATAAATTTTTTATATTTTTAAAAATATTTCATTATAATAAAAATTATTTAAAAATTTTAATGAATTTTAAATTTAAAATATCATAAAATTTAATATAATTATTTATAATAAAATAATTTCTAAAATAAGGAATTTCAATTTATGAAATGAATTATAACTTATTTATATTTATATTTTTTAAAATTGTGGTCGTTACATAGAGGTTTGGTGAAAATATCCGCTAATTGATCTTCTGATTTAACAAATTAAATGCTAATATTCCCTTTTTGAACATGTTTTTTTATTGAGTGAAACCTCACCTCAATATATTTAGTTTTAGAGTGCAAGACTGAATTTTTGAAAATATTTATGGCACTCATGTTATCACATAACAAAGGAATACTTTCAGCATTCAACTTATAATTAGCAAGTTGGGTTTTCAACCAAATAAGCTGAGAGCAACAGAAAGAAGTGTAAGACCCCAGATTTTAAAAATTAAATAGTATTTTCATAGTTATTTGATTAAAATTGATTTTAAATTATTACTTTATTACTCTAATTTTATTAAAAATACGTATACTAGCCCTAACTCTTTTTTCCAATTGAAATCCTAATCCTAAATTCCTAATCAGAAACCCTAGTTTCCCTTT
>NC_029791.2:22621349-22621730 GCF_000816755.2 Arachis ipaensis | reverse complement strand
GCTCACCGCTCACCTCTTCCTGCCACTCAATCCCCCACCGCCAATCATTCCCAATTTACACACACACAACACCAAAACTCACACACACACACACACAGAAACGGTGAAAAGAGAGAGAGGAGAGGAACGAGGGAGAAGGAGAAGAGGGCAGGGAGTCGCGCCGTCGTGCCCAGCTCGTGCTCCTTGCTGCCATCATCAAGGTCACCACGCGTCGCGTCATTGAAGGAGCTTCACATCAGTCACATCGTGCTTCTTAGTCGTCATTCAGCAGGGCCGCAAGAGGAGAGACGGTCGCGTGGAGGAGGAAGGGACCGCTGGGTGCCGCCGCACCACGCCTCCGTCGCTGCTGTCGCCGTCGGTTCGCCGTGGCCGCGGTGAGGA
>NC_029791.2:22615396-22621279 GCF_000816755.2 Arachis ipaensis | reverse complement strand
GTGAGGAACGCGGATGAGAGTCCGTGGAGGAGAAGAGGGAGAATGACGCGCGAGGAGAGAGAGAGATAGAACACATGCAGAGAGAGAGAAGGCGTCGCGGGGTGGTTTTCGTCGCCGTTTTGCCACCGCTACTATTTACAACAGTGCCATCCTCCCCGTTCCAATTCGAATTCCTCCATTTCTGAAATTGTAGCACTCTTATCCTTTTTCTGCTTCAAATTTGTTCCACTACCATGTTCTTATTCTAATCCTATTCACATATATTCTTACTGCCACTTTGCTTCTAAATTTCTGTGCAACTAGTATTGGTGTCGATGCTATTGTGAGATTGTTATAGCTGCTGCTGGTTCAGTGCGAGGCTAGTGCTGCTGCAAGAAAGGAAAAAGGGATTTGTCGCGGGAGTCCCAGTTATTTGAGGTAGGGGTTTGTTTTAAAAATAAAGGTTTTAAATTAGGAATGCCATTAAAATTAAATGACTAACTACAAATGGTTTATGGTTATTTTGTATGAATAATTGGTAGAATTGAGGTGAATTATAGCTGTAATTGGTGATTGATTTGTTAATTTAATGTAGTGATTATTGATGAAGATGTTGTGTTTTAAAGTTATACTTACTGCTAGTATTTGTTAATGATGATTTTGCGTATTGAATGTTATAAGGGTTAGGACAATTAGACTACCATTCTTGTAGCTGTACCTGTGATGAGAATAGATAAACTATTATATGCTTGCTTGCTAATAAATGAGGCTCTAGTCTATGGTTGAATGATGGTTAGGTTATATGAATTGTTATGTTTGATAAAAATGCAGAAAAGTGAATTAGAATTATGAATGTGCATTTGTAAAAAGGGGTAAATTAATGAGTATGAACTTTTAGAGCTGTGATGACCATGCTAGAAACTTTAGTTAGTCAAAAGAAAGGTAAAATTATGGTTTTAGATGAATTCTAGGCTTGAATACGAGTTTTGGTACATGAGGTTGTTGGAAACACAATGTGCAGAATTTCTGCAAAATCTGCATAATTGGCAGTATAATAAACGATTTTCTGGGAGCATTTCAGACCTAATTTTTAGATGAAATTATTTTTCTGTAAAACTTTATTGTGTCTTGAATATACCATAAAAATTTCAGGAAATTTGGCCAAGTGGTTTGAAAGATATGATTTTTTGAAGTTTAGTGGTTGCTGCAGATTTTTCTGGTTTTCTGGTTCTGCAGTACCAACTTCTAAACACTATAACTTTTAATTTAAACAGAATTTTGAGTTGTTTTCAAAATTATTTTAAAGGTATATCAGTCTATTTTAAGTGAGTATAAGTTTCATGTTCATATCTATTTTGTAGACTTAGATAAGTCACTTGGAAGGTCGGTTGTTTGCTGAAAACTCTGAACTGGTTTATGAAAACAGCGCTCCACTTCCAATTGATAATTAATTAATCAAATGAAGTGATATGAACCTGAAACTTGCGGATTCTGAAACTTAGGGATGTTGACTGTAATATCACCAAAATTTAGAAGCAACGGATTAGAATTAAAATTATTATGAAATTTATAAAAAACATGGCTGCTGTCTGTTTTTCCGAATTTTTGTAAATGCAACAGCAGAATTTTAAAGCTTGTATAAAATTCAATTCTAATCCAAATTCAGTAAAACCTAACTTAAATTAAAGATTAAGATCTCTAGAGTTACCTTACCAACATGGTTTTAGATTAGACAAACTTAGGAAATGAAAAAGAATGTAAGTTGCCCCTAAAAAAGGTTAAAGTTAAAGACAATGATATTGAGAGATATAGTGAATGAAAGAAAAATGAGGAACAAGGAATGAAATAAAAGTTGAGAATTATATTGAATGGGCCTTTGTGCCGAGTGCTAATGCGGAAGTGCCCGCCTAACTGATAGCCTAAGATTACTGATGATGAGTTTGGAAAACTCTATTTCTAATTAAGTGATGATCAAACATTATTAATAAAATCAGTTGCAAAAATTATTGATTTTAAATTAAAATGATTAAATTAATTTTTGCAATGCAGGTTCAGTTTGGGCCAAAAAATAAAAATCTGGTGCAAGCCCAATATGATTAATTTCAGTTAGATGTTGAATTATTGTGGCTGAAACAAATTGTTGTTACTTGGGCCAGATTAAGTTATTATTGCTACAAGCCCAAATGAATGCCTTCCTGTTTACTGTATGCATGATCCGAAAAATATACATCAGGAAAGCAAATGTTATTAATTGGGCCAGACACTAAGCCCACTTTTACTTGAGATGAGAATTCCTCATGCTTTGTCTGAATCCATGAAGCAAAGAAAACAAAGCCTCAATGCTTCCAACGGATTCCATTTCACTTCTTGGAAGGATTTCAAAGTTAATTTAAGCATTGGGAACATAAGTAAGTGAGAGAAGATTGATTTGATTGCTATGATAGCTATGCACGCCTCTCAGCAAAGGGAAGTAAAAGCAACCTTTACTTGTGTAATATGTTTATTACATTGAATTACTTTTTCCAAGTTGTTTATTCTCTCTCATCTCTTTCTTCTCTTCGGACATTAACCAGGAAATAATGGAAGCCATGGAAGCTACACCTACTCACCGAAAAGAAGATAGAGCTCGTCTCAAGACCATCATGAAGATGGCAAGAAAACATACTAAAATAAAAATGAGCTGTGGCTGAGATTGTCACCAAATATGGATATATTTGGTGAGGTAATCTTGGGTTCTTCATGCTCAAAAAGGAAGAAGAAGATCTCGGCCAGCAAGGTGAGATTCTTGGAGGCATGGCTTGTCTTTGATTCTGCTCAACCACCATAGGAAGTAGCTAGAGTGGCGAAGTGATGGTAGAGGCAGAGATTGAAGCAGATGAAGTCATCATCATCATGAAGCATCAAGGGCCAGAAATCTATCTTGGAGAGCAAGGCAAGGATGGAGAGCTCGGATTGATGAAGAGTGATGACCAAGGAAGAACTAGAGGTAGTTGCATGTTGGTTATTGCATGGTTATCTCATCTCTCTCTGTGTGGCCGAACCGGTTTCTTGAAGGAAGAAAAAGTTGGCTTGGGTTTTTGGCTTCAAGTGTGGAGGCTTCTCTCTTCTATAAAAAGGGAGAACAGCCACTGTTTGGAGCAAGGAGTTAGAAGTAAGCATTGAGAGTGCAAGGCACAGGATTCTCAGAGCTACCTAAGCTTACAGATTTTCTTCTCCTTCAATGTATTCTGTTTAGTATTTTTCTGTTTAATTTTGTCATGTCTTGAGTCTCATGAAAAAAAGGGAAACAGTGAGGTTTGTATGAAAAAGCCATAGAGCGAAAAAAGGCAGAGAGTGCAAAATTAAAAGAAAAAGCCATAAATGTCTTAGAGTTCCTTTGTTCATCTATGTTGTGTTTCATGATTCTGTGGAAATCCCCTTGTAAGTTGGGTTAACACTTTACAGTTTGTAATCAAGTTGATTATAGTGAAATTCCATCATTGTTGTGATGGAGACTGGATGTAGGCTGCACTGCACTTAGCAGCTGAACCAGGATATATCTGGGTGTAATCTTCCTTCTCTCCTACTCCATTTCTGTTTTCTACTGCATAGGAGCAAAAACCAAAAATGTCTCATGCCAAGTGACGAGACAAAATGAAAAAGTCTCGTGGCTAGGGACGAGCTAAAAACAGAAAAGTCTTATCTAAGTCCAGCAAGTGTTAGCAAGCAAAAAGGGGGCTAAGATTCAACCCCCCCTTCTCTTAGCCACTGAAACCATTAATTGGTATCAGAGCTTGGTCTCAAAGAGATCAAGCTTTGCAGTTTGGAGTAAAGATCCTCATGGCAGAAAACAGTGGCACAAATGTGGTGTCCTATAATCTGACTGAAGGTCAATCAAGCAACAGACCTCCTCTTTTCAATGGAAAAAATTATACCTATTAGAAGGAGAGGATGAAGATATTTGTACAAGCAGTGGATTACAGACTTTAGAAGATTATCCTGGAAGGACCTCAATTTCCAACTACCACAAGTGCTAAAGGAGTAGTCTCTCTCAAACCAGAAGCAAGATGGACCGAGGAAGATAGGAAGAAGGTAGAATTAAATGCCAAGGCAGTAAACCTGCTCAACTGTGCTATCAGCTTTGAGGAGTACCAACGGGTATCACGATGCACAACGGCAAAGGAAAGCTGGGACAAGCTACAAATCACTCATGAAGGAACCACCATTGTTAAGAAGACTCGGACAAACATGTTGAACAGAGAATATGAAATGTTTGCAATGAAGGAAGGAGAATCCATTGATGAACTGTTCGAACGGTTCAACACCATCATTGTTGGCTTAGATGCTTTGGGAATTACACATTCAGAATCTGTGCTAGTGAGAAGAGTGTTGAGATGTCTTACAAAAGAGTAGAAAACAAAAGCTTTAATTATTTCTGAGAGCAGTGGCTTAGATTCCATGACAGTTGATGATTTGAGAGGAAATTTTCTTGCTTTTAAAAACACCTATTTGAAAAAAGATTCAAAAAAGAAAGGAATTGCTTTTTCTTCTGTGACTAACCCTCTGGATGATGAATCCAGTGATAACTCTTCTGAAAATGAGTTTGTGTTGTTTGCAAAAAAATTCAGGAAAATGGTGAAGCTCAAAGGCAAAGGCAGCAGCTCAAGGAAGATGAAGAAAGACCTTAGCAAAGTAACCTGTTACAATTGCAAGGAAATGGGGCATTTCAGATCCGATTGTCCCAAGTTAAAGAAGGAGGAAAAGCCGAAAAGAGTAAAGAAGAAGGGACTGATGGCCTCATGGGAAGATTTGGAAAATGACTCAGATGATGATGATGAAGAAACCGAGACCAAAAAGTCACAACCATGTCTCATGGCAGATCACATAGATCAGGTAGTCTTTCATAACCCTAACACTAAAGATCTTCATCTTATGATAGACCACCTTTCTGAAAAAATAAGATGTTTTCTGCTGAAAAATCAAGAGCTTGAACAACAAATCACCATTCTTAAAGCTGAAAATAATTTTTTTAAAGAGAAAGTAAGAGAGGCCGAAACTGCTTGTGATCTTGTTAAGGAAAATAAGCAGTTAAGAGCCCAAATTAAGAGCTATGAAAGTAATCATTCCGTTCTTGCATATGTAGATTGTTTTAAGCAAAATGAAGAGTTGCTTAAAGAGGTTAAAAGGCTTAAGGAAGACTTAGCCAAATTCACCCAAAGTTCTGAAAATCTGAATCAAATTTTGGCTAGTCAAAAACCTCTTTATGACAAGGCTGGGTTGGGGTTTTATAAATCTGAAAAATCTCACTTTGAAAACATTGCTTCATCTTCAAATGATACAAGGTATCAAGACCCCACCTACTTTAACAAAACAGCAACTCCAAGATTTTGTAGACTATGCAAACGAAATGGACACTTTTCTATTCAATGTTTCTTTGGTGAAAGAATGATTGGTAATAAAGTTTGTAAAGTTGTTTTTTATTACAATGGCTTAGGACATAGGAGATGGTTTAACGTGAAAGGATCCAAGAAAATTTGGATACCTAAGGTCACTTAAGTTTGTTTTGTAGGTGTGCCTAGCATCCAAACGGAAAGAAAATATGTGGTATATGGACAGCGGATGTTCTAGGCATATGACCGGAAAGACAACCTTCTTCATAAAGCTTGATGAATATGATGGAGGTCTTGTCACTTTTGGTGATGATGCAAAAGAAAAAATAGTGGCTGTTGAGAAAGTTGGTAAAAATTTTTCTTCTTGTATAAATGATGTTCTCCTTGTACATGGTTTGAAACATAATTTGCTTAGTGTTAGTCAATTGTGTGATTTGGGTTTTGAAGTTGATTTTAAGAAGTTTGTTTGTTTGGTTGTTTGTGAGAAAACTGGGGATATTTTATTTGAAGCTAAAAGGTGTAACAATGTGTATGA
>NC_029791.2:22602551-22615372 GCF_000816755.2 Arachis ipaensis | reverse complement strand
TGACTACACTAGGTTTGGTTGGGTTTTATTTCTTGCACACAAAAATGAAGCCTTTTCGGCCTTTTCCACTCTTTGCAAGAAAATTCAAAATGAAAAGGATTTGAAAATTGCTCATTTGAGAAGTGATCATGGAAGAGAATTTAAAAATCAAGACTTTGAAAAATTCTGTGATGACTTAGGAATTTCTCATAATTTCTCATGTCCTAGAACCCCCCAACAAAATGGGGTGGTTGAAAGAAGGAATAGAAGCCTTCAAGAGATGACTAGGGCTATGCTATGTGAGAATGAGATTCCTAAATTTTTATGGGCTGAAGCTGTGAACACAGCATGTTATATTTTGAATAGAACGATCATTAGAAAAAGGTTAAAGAAAACCCCTTATGAGCTATGGAAAGGAACCCCTCCAAATCTTAAGTACTTTTATGTTTTTGGATGCAAATGTTTTGTGCTTAATAATAAAGAAAATCTTGGAAAGTTTGATCCAAAATCCTATGAAGGAATGTTTGTTGGATATTCCACCACAAGCAAGGCCTATAGAATTTATCTCAAGGAGCATATGACTATAGAGGAATCCATACATGTTACTTTTTGTGATTCTAACTTAATTCCCAGTACTGTGATAGATAATGATTCAGATGGTGAAGAAACTGGAACAAGCAAAGAAAATCCCAAATATGTTCAGAATGAAGAATCTGCCAGTCCAGTTTTGTCTCGTCAGATTGAAGGAGACATTTCCATTTTGTCTCCTGAGCAGGCACGAGCAACTGAAACAGTGAGACCACCAGAAGTTCATCAAAGCTCTACACCTGTCCGAAAGCCTAGAGAATAGAAGTCCATGAGGGGTTATCCTCATGACTTCATCATTGGTAATCCCTCTCAAGGAGTAACAACAAGATCATCCACCAAAAGGCAAACTGAACCTAGCAATCTTGCTCTCTTGTCACAAATAGAGCCCAACAATGTCAAACAAGCTCTTGAGGACCCATCATGGGTTAAAGCAATGCAAGAGGAGCTTGCTCAATTTGACAAGAATGAGGTTTGGACACTAGTACCTCATCCGGATGGTAAGAAAGTTACCGGTACTAAGTGGGTATTTAAAAATAAACTTGGTGAGGATGGACAAGTTGTTCGTAACAAGGCTAGATTAGTGGCCCAAGGTTACGATCAAGAAGAGGGTATAGATTTTGATGAGTCTTTTGCTCCGGTAGCTAGAATGGAAGCAATTAGGTTGCTTCTTGCCTATGCTGCCCACAAGGGTTTTAAAATGTTTCAAATAGATGTCAAATGTGCTTTCCTTAATGGCTTTATTGATAGAGAAGTGTATGTGGCACACCCCCCCGGTTTTGAACAAAAAGAGTTTCCAAATCATGTTTTCAAATTAACTAAGGCTCTTTATGGTCTTAGACAAGCTCCAAGAGCTTGGTATGAAAGGCTTAGTGCTTTCTTGTTGGAAAATCAATTTCAAAGGGGTACTACCGACACTACTTTATTTATTAAAGCATCTAATGATGATATACTCCTTGTTCAAGTTTATGTTGATGACATTGTATTTGGATCGGCCAACATTTCCTTGTGTGAAGAGTTTGGAAAACTCATGACTAGTGAGTTTGAAATGAGTTTAATGGGAGTGCTTACTTTCTTTCTTGGCCTCCAAATTAAACAAACTCCTAGTGGTACTTTTATTTACCAAGAAAAGTATGCAAAAGAACTTATTAAAAAGTTTGGCCTAAAAAATTCCAAATCAATGGGTACACCGATGCATCCCAACACAAAACTTGAAAAGGATGATGATGGTCAAGATGTGGATGAAACAAGGTATAGGGGAATGATAGGTTCACTCATGTACCTTACCTCCTCTAGACCGGACATTGTCCAAAGTGTGGGTGTATGTTCAAGATTCCAATCTCACCCAAAAGAATCACATCTCACGGCTGTTAAACGCATCATTAGATACATTAAGGGAACTTGTGATTATGGATTATGGTATCCTAAATCTGATGACTTTTGTGCAGTAGGGTTTTGTGATGCAGATTTTGCGGGAGATAGAGTGGATAGACAAAGCACATCCAGCATGTGTTGCTTCCTTGGAAGCTCACTCAATATGTGGTCAAGCAAAAAAGCAAGCCACAGTGGCTTTATCCACAGCTGAAGCAAAATACATTTCCGCATCTGCATGTTGCACTCAATTAATTTGGTTAAAAACACAATTAGAAGATTACAAATTAAAGATCAATAGTATACCCTTATTTTGTGATAATATGAGTGCTATAAACATTTCAAAAAATCCTGTTTTGCACTCAAGAACAAAGCACATTGAAATTAAATATCATTTCATTAGAGAACATGTGCAAATGGGAACTATTGATATTCAATTTGTAAAATCTGAAGACCAAATTGCTGATATTTTTACAAAACCCCTCTGTGAAGACAGATTCTGCACCTTGAGAAAAAGTTTGGGAATGTTTGATTTAAGTTTCATTGAAAATCTGTGAATTTTTAACTCTGTTCAGTTTTGTCTCGTAGGTTAGGATGAGATAAAAATGCAGGCTTGATGGAGGAGCTATGATCAAGGGGGAGGCAACGCAGATTTAAATTTTCATGGGCCCCACCTAATAATTCCTGACCCCACCATGGCAGTTTAGTTAGTTATTCTTTCTTTGAAAAATAAAATCACAAAATCCCTTGGATTGTCTTTTCATATCTTGTTGGAAGAAGCATATTGTCAAATCATATCTTTTCCTTCCAACTAATCCCTTGATTCAAGGAAAACCCCTTTTTTTTTTTTTTATCATTTTTTGAAACTCCCATTTGGTTAATAACCGCGCCATTATGGTCATTAACTTCCCCATCATCTCTCTCCAATCCACATTTATTGCACCACTAACCTCCTTCCACTAACCTTTTTCATCACCTCCAACCCATACGCATATCCATCTCCATTCTACCTCTTCTTCTACTCATTTCCCTCCTTCCAAAAAGACCGAAACCATGCGCCGTAAGGTAGTTGCTCAGAAAACTTCAGGGAGAGGCAAAACTGGAAAGACCAAGGAACCTAGTGTTGAAGAGGATGAAGACGAGTCACATACCTCGCCCCCTCAATCACCACCAAAAAGATCCACCCCACATGCAAGAAGCTCTCAAAAGAAGCAGAAAAGCTTTGTGTTACATGATATTAAGGAACCTGCGAATTTGGAGTCACTTGAATTCAAGAACAAGCATCACAAAAATCACTCACATTTTGATCCTTCTCGGTTCTACTCATGTGCTTTCTATGAGTTTCACAAAGATGTTCTGATGAAACGTCATCTCTGCCCCTCTTACTTGGTGAACCTTGAAAACCTGGCCAACAAAGGAATCAACTTTTCTTCTCTGTTTGATGCTCTGAAATGGACCCCGTTGGTTCAGATTTAGAAACTTGTTTACTCGGGGCTGGTCCGGGAGTTCTATGCAAACATGCGTTTGATTGATGGCTCGATTTATTCTTACGTCAAGCGTGTTTATATGACCCTCACCCCTCAAACCATAGGTGCTGCTCTTGGGTATGAAGATGAAGGACCAAAAGTTTACATGATTGATAAGTGGGATGATCAAGTTGGCGTTGCACAGCAAACAGTCTTGCAACACATCTGTGCAAATCTTTCAGGTTTAGATGGACTAATCCCAACTCATCGAGCACTCGGCCCTGAAAACTCTCTATTGCACCGTATCATCATTCACATCCTCACTCTACAAAGCAGTTCTCATCATAGAGTAACAGTTTCTGATTCTATCATTCTCTTTGCTCTTATCACCTCTACTCCAATTTCATTTGCGTATATTATGATACGTCATATGTGGGAAGTAGTTAAAAGTATTACAAAGGCTAATCTTCCATATGGCATGTTCCTCACATGTATATTTGAGTATTTTAAGGTTGATTTGTCTAATAAATCTGTTGAGAACAAGGCAAGCGGTCTGTTCACTCTGAACCATCTCTCAGCGATTTGGAGAGCCGTCCTGAACCCTCAAATGTCACTACATCAATCCGGGAAGTGCTCAGTGAGTTTCGCAACATGTCCAAGTTGATGTTCAAATCCCACAAGACTACCCGGAAATTGGAATATGAACAGGAAAGGGCTTGGAAGAAGTGTTACGAAAGAGTTGGCTTCATGATTAAGAGCTTTGATGATGAAATGGGGACAGGGAATTATGAAGATGATTCCGGTTCAGAGTTCAATCTTTCTGATGATTAATGACTGTTTCTTTACTTTTATTTAATATTGGCTCCATTAGGCTCAATTTGTTTTTTGTAGGAGCATGACTTGATACTCACTGCTCTATGATACTTTGATACACTCTTGTTACTTTATTATGGATATTTTGTTATGTTGTTCATATTTTGTGCAGGTGCCCCTTGATGACAAAAGGGGGAGGAAATTGAAACTAATGAAACAGGGGAGGATTTGCTGAAACAGGGGATGATTTGCTGAAACAGGGGATGAAATTTTCATTTGAAAATTCATGATCACCCTTGTTCAAAGAATGCATGCTGTTATTGCATTTGTTTCACTATGGTTACTACTGTTGGAAATGTTTTTGGCATTTGGTTTGACAATATATTTGTATTGATCATATGAATGTTTGGTTGTTGATTTATCTTGATGAACATGCTTGTATTGAAATAGGAATATTCTTATTCATCTTGGTAAACATGTTAGTTTGAAAATTTATTTTTGGCAGTTCCTTTAAACTGTGATATCTAACAGCTGCAATGTTTTTGATGTGATCATGAGTGATTCAAAAATATTTTCTTACTTGAATAATATTGCTCTGATATCTTGACTGAAAATATTTGAAAAATTTTTGAACTACATTGTTTTGGAATCAGTTGATGTGTGTAAAGTTTGAGCAGTAAATCAGTTTATGATATCAAATGAGTTTTGATTATCAATTTAAAACTGCTCATAAATCAAGCATTTAGCATCATATAATATGCTAAATAATATTGTTCTTGAAGCTTGATTAAAATGTTACAGGTTAGTGCTTCCCTTGGTAAAATAAGCATACATCAAGGGGGAGCCATGTGACATTTAGAAAGGGGGAGAAATTCAACCTTCAAAGGGAGTACTCATACTCAATTTTTTAAAAAATTTCTTTCCATTTCAATTTTAATAATGTTTGTCATCAAGGGGGAGATTGATGAGTTTGAAAAACTCTATTTCTAATTAAGTGATGATCAAACATTATTAATAAAATCAGTTGCAAAAATTATTGATATTAAATTAAAATGATTAAATTAATTTTTGCAATGCAGGTTCAGTTTGGGCCAAAAAATGAAAATCTGCTGCAAGCCCAATATGATTAATTTCAGTTAGATGTTGAATTATTGTGGCTGAAACAAATTGTTGTTACTTGGGCCAGATTAAGTTATTATTGCTACAAGCCCAAATGAATGCCTTCCTGTTTACTCTATGCATGATCCGAAAAATATATATCAGGAAAGCAAATGTTATTAATTGGGCCAGATTAAATGATTATTTCCACTAAGCCCACTTTTACTTGAGATGAGAATTCCTCATGCTTTGTCCGAATCCATGAAGTAAAGAAAACAAAGCCTCAATGCTTCCAACGGATTCCATTTCACTTCTTGGAAGGATTTCAAAGTTAATTTAAGCATTGGGAACATAAGTAAGTGAGAGAAGATTGATTTGATTGCTATGATAGCTATGCACGCCTCTCAGCAAAGGGAAGTAAAAGCAACCTTTACTTGTGTAATATGTTTATTACATTGAATTACTTTTTCCAAGTTGTTTATTCTCTCTCATCTCTTTCTTCTCTTCGGACATTAACCAGGAAATAATGGAAGCCATGGAAGCTACACCTACTCACCGAAAAGAAGATAGAGCTCGTCTCAAGACCATCATGAAGATGGCAAGAAAACATACTAAAATAAAAATGAGCTGTGGCTGAGATTGTCACCAAATATGGATAGATTTGGTGAGGTAATCTTGGGTTCTTCATGCTCAAAAAGGAAGAAGAAGATCTCGGCCAGCAAGGTGAGATTCTTGGAGGCATGGCTTGTCTTTGATTCTGCTCAACCACCACAGGAAATAGCTAGAGTGGCGAAGTGATGGTAGAGGTAGAGATTGAAGCAGATAAAGTCATCATCATCATGAAGCATCAAGGGCCAGAAATCCATCTTGGAGAGCAAGCCAAGGATGGAGAGCTCGGATTGATGAAGAGTGATGACCAAGGAAGAACTAGAGGTAATTGCATGTTGGTTATTGCATGGTTATCTCTTCTCTCTCTGTGTGGCCGAACCGGTTTCTTGAAGGAAGAAGAAGTTGGCTTGGGTTTTTGGCTTCAAGTGTGGAGGCTTCTCTCTTCTATAAAAAGGGAGAACAGCCACTGTTTGGAGCAAGGAGTTAGAAGTAAGCATTGAAAGTGCAAGGCACAGGATTCTCAGAGCTACCTAAGCTTACAGATTTTCTTCTCCTTCAATGTATTCTGTTTAGTATTTTTCTGTTTAATTTTTTCATGTCTTAAGTCTCATGGAAAAAGGCAAACAGTGAGCTTTGTATGAAAAAAGCCATAGAGCGGAAAAAGGCAGAGAGTGCAAAATTAAAAGAAAAAGCCATAAATGTCCTTAGAGGTCCTTTGTACATCTATGTTGTGTTTCATGATTCTATGGGAATCCCCTTGTAAGTTGGGTTAGCACTTTACAGTTTGTAATCAGATTGATTATAGTGAAATTCCATCATTGTTGTGATGGAGACTGGATGTAGGCTGCACTGCACTTAGCAGCTGAACCAGGATATATCTGGGTGTAATCTTCCTTCTCTCCTACTCCATTTCTGTTTTCTACTGCACAGGAGCAAAAACCAAAAATGTCTCGTGCCAAGTGACGAGACAAAATGAAAAAGTCTCGTGGCTAGGGACGAGCTAAAAACAGAAAAGTCTCCTCTAAGTCCAGCAAGTGTTAGCAAGCAAAAAGGGGGCTAAGATTCAACCCCCCTTCTCTTAGCCACTGAAACCATCAATTGCTAATGCGGGGATGTCCGTCTAACTGATAGCATATTGTATGTTTAATTGGGCTTTTGTGCCAAACTGCTAATGCGAAAGGGCCCGCCTAACTGATAGCTTGAGATTGCTAATGCGGGAATGTTCACCTAATTGATAGCACTGTTCCTTACTGTGATACACATTGAAATGTTATTATAATGGGGCCTAATTGACCCGGGTAACCGTGATGCCAAGGTGTCTAATTGACACAGTAAAGGGACCATATTCGGGGTTCACTCCGAGTAACGTCGGGTTGCGGGTAGACAACCGACGCATGAGCTCATGATCTGCTTAGGATAGACATGCATCATATTGATTGCGCATTTGCATTTGGTCTTGTTTTGCTTGTTATATTTTCTCTGTGATTGTGCTGCTTGACTTGTTTGTCTTATTGCAATTTGTTTGTGTGTTGATCTGTTTCTTGTGCTATTAGTTGGTGTATTGAGGTGACTGAGAATCGGGAATTGTTTTAGTTCGAAAAGTTAAAGAAGGTAATTAAGTATATGAAGTAAGAGTAAGAAGTATTTCCAAAGGTTTTAAAAAGAAGAAAATAGTTTTATCAAGTAAAGTTAATTATTTGCATGTTAATCATTACTTTTACGGCATTCTCATTCCCTACTGAGAACTAGTGGTTTGTTCTCACCCCAAAATCTTCCACCCTTTCAGTGACAGGTTCAGAGACTCAGTTTAAAGCTGCGGACGATTAGGAGTTTTATTTAAGTTAAGTTTATGTGTTGAGTTGCTTTTATAGAATTCCCTCGACCTTGTTATTTAAGATTTTATTTTATACAGAGGGATAGGAGTTGTAACTGAGTTTCTTTTGTATGATATTTATTATTATTAATAACTATGTGACTAGTATTTTTTGGAGATCTTTGATATATGATTTTAATTAATAGAAATAAAAGTTTTCAGCTTTTTCCTAAAAATTGAAACGCGAAATCGAACTAAAGGCTTAATATTAAATAGAAAATAAGGAAAACAGGTCAGTAACGCCTTACTTTTGGTACGATCATGACGTGCTGGAAGTTAGGGTGTTACAAGAAGTAGTAATATACTCAGCCTCTGCAGTGGATAATGCCACTGTAAACTACTTCTTACTTAACCAAACGTTTAGGGACTTCCTAAGAAAACAGCATATGCCTGATGTACTCCTTCTATCCACTCTATTTCCAGCAAAGTCTGCATCACAATAATCAACTGTAGAAAACTCATCAATCTTAGGATACACAAACTAAAATTGGATGTGCCATGAACATATTTAATAATTCTTTTAACTGCTGAAAGATGTGATTCTTTTGGTTTTGATTGGAATCTTGAACACATTCAAACACTTTGCACAATATTGGGTCTAGAGGAAGTTAGGTACATAAGAGATCCAATCATTCCTCTATACCTAGTTTCATCAACATCTTTCTTAGTTTTACCCTTTTCTGACTTTGAGTTAGGGTGCATGGGTGTTCCCCTGGGTTTGGTATTTTTCATACCAAATTTTTTAACCAGTTCCTTGGCATACTTCTCTTGATGAATAAAAATGCCATTTTGAATTTGAATCCCAAGGAAAAAATTAAGTTCACCCATCATACTCATGTCAAATTCACTTGTCATGAGTTTCCCAAATTCAGTACAAAAGGTCTCATTTGCTGATCCAAATATAATGTCATCAACATAAATTTAGACTAAAATGAAAGAATCATTAGAATTTTTAATAAATAGAGTAGTATCTGTGGTGTCTCTTTGAAATTCATTTTTCAAAAGAAAGGAACTAAGTCTATCATACCAAACCCTAGGAGCTTGTCTTAGTCCATATAAAACTTTTAAGAGTTTGAAAACATGGTTAGAAAATTCTTTATTTTCAAAATCAGGTGGCTGTGTCACATACACTTCTCTATCTATTACACCATTTAAAAATGCACATTTCACATCCATTTGATACAATTTGAAACCATAATGAGCAACATAAGCTAGAAGAAGTCTTATAGCTTCCATTCGGATAATAGGGGCAAAGAATTCATCAAAATCTATTCCTTCCACTTGATCATATCCTTATACCACTAATCTTGCTTTGTTTCTAGCAATGCTACCATCTTCTCCCAACTTGTTCCTAAATATCCACTTGGTGCCGGTCACTTTTTTTCCAATTGGCTTTAGAACAAGTGTCCAAACTTGATTCTTTTCAAATTCAACAAGCTCTTCCTCCATAGCCTTTACCCAAAAAGGGTCATTGAGTACTTCATTGATGTTTTGTGGCTCCATTATTTGAGAGAGAAAGCTAAGTTTGTTTCTTCATTTGCTTTTTTTGTGGAGGAACGAGTCTTGACACCTTGAGAGACATCCCCAATGACAAGTTTTTTAGGATAATTCTTTAAAAATCTCCACTCACGGGGTCTAGTGGACTTAGGAGCAGATTTGGTTACTGAAGGATCCAAAGAAATGGAATTCTCAAAAATTTCGCTTGACTCATGAGACAAAATAGAATTGTCTCCTATAGAATCTCCTGCAGCAGCTATTTTAAATTCAGGTGGCCCAGAAATTTCTTTCTCTTGATTTTGGACTTCTCCTTCTTTGCCTTGAATTTGATTTCCTGCATCACAATCTTCCAAGATACTTTGAACCAAATTAATGTCACAAAAGGTAACATGTATGGACTCCTCAATAATTCTAGCATCTTGATGATAAACTCTATAGGCTTTGCTAGTTGTGGAATATCCTACAAATAAACATTCATATGTCTTTGGATCAAATTTTCCTAGATTTTCTTTGTTATTTAGGACAAAACATTTGCATTCAAAAATATGTAAGTAATTCAAACTTGATGGAATCTGCATGTAAACTTCTTCTGGTAAATCACTATGAAAAAATGAATTGTTGATGTCCAACTGGTAAGGATGCCACCCCTACAATTGTGAGGAGTAGCCTTAGAGTGGTTATTCGAACTACCAAACTAAATGTATCAAAATAGTCCTGCCCAGCTGTTTGAGTGAAACCTCTAGTCACTAGCCTCGCCTTATACCTCTCAATGGTCTCATCAGGATTATACTTAATTCGAAACAACCACTTGTAACTAATGGCCCAATTCCCAGGTGAAAGAAAGGTGATTGTCCAAGTCTTATTCTTTGCCAAATCTAACAGTTCAACATTGATTGCATTCTTCTAACACTCATGCACCACAACCTCTTCATAAGTCTTTGGTTCTTCATTGCTTGTGAGTGCCAAGGAGAAGGCCTTTTGTGTAAGTGTGAGTCTCTCATAGGATACTGATGAGAGTTAAACATTGGTTTAGAATTTTTTCAAAAGAATCTCGTCGTAAGTATAGTTTCAAACAACAAATAGCCCTAATCAAAGTTTAAAAGGTTGTCACAATACAAATCAAAATAACCAGGAGTAAAATCTCGGGTCGTTCTTCTTAGGAATTGCAATCGAGTGTTCAATTATTGGCTATGTGGGAATCGGGAGTTTTGGTCGCAATAAACAAGAAATATAAATAATAAGAAATTAAAGAAGCAAACAATAACTAAATATCAAAAGCAATTAAAATAAGGCAATTAAAGAAATCAACTGAAAAAGATCTTGGCAAGGGTTGATAGTTAAGGATCACTATCCTTATTACTAACCACAACATGATAATTATAAAGAGCAATCCCACTTCGTCATCCCCAACATTGGAGGAAAGTTAAATTGGCTTAATTAATCCTAATCCATAAGTCATAATCAACTTACTAATTGAATTAGCAAAAGATTAGCATCAATAGAAACAAGACAAATTAAAATCTCTAAATTATCAATCCACTTGGACATTAGTAACTCAAGGTTATCCAAATTACCAACCCAAGTAAAGAATGCAAAAATCTACTCTAAAACCAATTAAAGCATTTTATCAAACACCTAGAGTACATAAACATAAAGTATCATCAATTGTAAGAATTAGTAAAATCTATAGCTACTAAATTCAAGAAATGAATAACATCAACTCAATTAAGCATGAATAAAACATCAAACATCAAATTGTATTAAGAGAAAATGAGAATTCATCAAGAGTTCATAAACTAAAATAATATAAACAAGAAATTAATAAGTGTTAATAAACTAAGGTAGTAGAACAAAAAAATATAATTAAAACTAAGTTAAAATAAGATTAAAAACCAAAATAAAAGAGAATTAAAGTAGAAACCTAAGAATTTTAGAGTGAAGTTGGAGCTTCTCCCTCTAGAATTTACTAAAACATCATAATAAAACTAAAACTAAGACTACCTACTACTAACTACATTGCATATTTCTCTTAAATACTTTTGGGATTTGGACCTTTTTGTGGCCCAAAAATAAAGATGCATGTGTTTTATTAAACAAAACACGTGGGTCCGTTTCGTACACGCAGACTATCACCCGAATCGCTTCTTGAGTTCGCTTCTTCGCTACATTCTTTTCGATTCTTTGAAACCATTGATACACATTAATCCTGAAACACTTAAACAAATTTAATCACGGCATCGAATGGTATAAAAATTAATAATTAAGAGCACAAAAAAATATATTTTTCACACACAATTTTATAAGAAGCAAGATTCGACGAACTCATTTAATTGGCTAATATTGTGCAAAAAAATTGATAAACTCCATATTTTTTAGCACAATTTATAACGATAAAATAGGATTTATCAGATACATAATTGGATAGAAAAAATTTACTCTCAAGACATGGTGGAGCAACTGAAGCAGATTTAGTTAAAAGACAATAATAGTCTTGCAAATACGATGGCTTCTTTTTTATTTTCTAGATGAGATTATAGGATGAATGAGTGTTCTATTTTCTAATGTAGATGAAGTATCATTTTCTAATGCTGAATTATTATTGGAATTAGGTACATGAATGTTAAATGCATTATTGGAATCATGTACATGAATGTTAGATACATTATCCCGCGTATGATCTATATGCTGACTATTTTCTAATAACTTTGATGCAATGTGAGACTTAGGACTAACGCATGATGGTGCAACAACATATATAGGTGCTTTATGATTAGGATTTTTAAAGTAGCATAATCATAGCAAAACAAATCAATGACTTCATCTTAAAGTAGGATTTATAGAAATACGAGTACTGTGACTCATAAAAGTGAATATTTCTAAAGATGAAAACGATTCCCTGGAATTAAGATTCATTAAAATAAACCCTTTTGTACCATTTTTGAATCCCCAAAAAAATACATTTTCAAGCTCTACTATCCAATTTCTTTCTACCATTTCTTAGAGTAGATGCAAATGCAAGCCATTCAAAAACTGAGATCTGAAATTTGACTGTTGTTGCCAAACAAAACTGAGTATGGTGAAGTATTCATCAATATAGAGCTTGCATTGGCAACTGATTCATGATATGAACACTGTATGCCACTGCATAATTCCAAAGGAATTTTGGAATGTTGAAGTAAAACATCAATGCTCTTGTAATATTCAAGATGTGTTCGTTTTGTTGTGGTGTTTTCATGCAAGAAGTTTGATGAATAATTTTATTACTATCGTAAAATAATTTTAACATAAATTCTGGTCCATTGTCAAATCTTATTATTTTAACAATCTTTTGAAATTGTGTTTTAACAAAGAAATGTTCAACTTAAAAATAGGCAATAAAATCGACAACTGAAAGAGAATTTGATTCAACACATATAGCAATTTCACAATATGTGTCATTAACTATATAATTTAACTATATTTTTTATATTAAATAATATTACAAATTAGTTTAAGTTTGAATTATAATAGTGCATTATTGTTACTTATGA
>NC_029791.2:22600880-22602526 GCF_000816755.2 Arachis ipaensis | reverse complement strand
AGTACTTTTTATTAAAGAAAAGAGAGATATTTTGAGTTTTTATTTATTATTTATAACATAAAAACTGATATGGAGTTACTTTTTATGACAAATGTGTCATAAATAGAAATTGAGATGAGTTTCCCACTAGAAATGGTCTTAAGACAGTGTTAGCTCGGTGTAAACGACAAGCTCCAACGACTACAATGACATTAGCTGCGATGGTCTCCATCACCACTATTGATTTATCCTCCTCCTCCTCTTCTTTCTCCTCTAGTCACCAATATCTCTCTTCTACTCTTTCTCACTCTATCTAGAATACCACAATCTCTCTCTCTCTCCCCACTGTTTGGCGGTAGTAACGGTAGTGGCAGCATCACCACTGTCGCCTTCTTTCCGGCCCTTCACCACTGCATTCTTCTACTCTTTTTATTCATTTCTCTCTCTTTGTTTCTATCTCGACGGTCTCTTTCTATCCCTCTCATCTTCATCGATGAGAATGGCAACTCCCAAATTTATCATTGTTATTCCGCCTTTTTTTATTATCTTTTTTCTTCTCTTTTTTTATTCTTTTTTGTGCTTGGACTCTGTTTTTTTTTTCTCTTTTTTTTTTCTTTTTTATTAGATTTAGTGTTGGTTTGGATTTTTTTTTGAGTAATTTTTCTTTAAGAAAGTTAAAATACCAATTTTATTTACAAATTAATTTTTTATCTAATATTTAATTTTAAAATTTATTTTTTATTTTATAAATTATTATTTTATTATTCATCTATCTTATCTTTAAAATTTTATCTTCAATTTTTTTTCAATTTTATTTTGATTTAGATACTCTAATATTATCTTTTTCAATACTAAAATTAATAATTGGTATATAATTTATCATCAATTTATTTTTTAATTACTCAATTCTACAATTATAATCGTTTATCAATCTCCTTAATTATCAATTTGGACATAGAAATAGGTATAAAATCTTAATCCATGCACATCCACATGCTTCAGTTTATTTGATTCAAGAATAATTGTTACCCTTTTTTAAAGAAATCTTATATTATTTTGGGCATTGAATTTTGATGGCAGTTCTAACTCGAGCGGTGGTAAAATGAATTTGACTCCGACGATACTTGGACCTTTACGCCCTTCGGAAATATCTTCGAACATGCAAATGTC
Source organism: Arachis ipaensis (assembly GCF_000816755.2). Classification (NCBI taxonomy): domain Eukaryota; kingdom Viridiplantae; phylum Streptophyta; class Magnoliopsida; order Fabales; family Fabaceae; genus Arachis; species Arachis ipaensis. Next base: position 22,601,377 of record NC_029791.2, on the reverse strand, counting down.
TCTTCTTCAGTATTTGATATTCGCTGTGGGGGAAATTTTGGCTCTCGTAATGTTATGACTGAAAGAATTGTGGAATCATGGTTCTCATTGATTTTGTTTCTAATATCACATTGATCCATTTTATTTATTTCTACGAATCTGTATTTTACCTTGTGCATTTGGGTATCATTTATAATTTATCAATTTGAAAAATTTGATCGATTGTATTACACTTCCAATCGATTGAATAAGAAAAAAATTATATTGCCGTGCAAAATTTATTCGATTGTGTTGTACTTTCAATCAATTGAATATAAAAAAATTTATATTTTAGTGCACAATTTAATCGGTTGTGTTATATTTCTATCAATTTTTTGACACCATTCAGTTTTTACTAATCGATTGGTGTCAAATAAATCGATTGAATTAATAACAAACATGATTTTTTTAATTTTTACAAATGTAACAGATTAAGAGAAAAAAAACTCATTAATTCACATTGCCAAAACATATAGAGG
>NC_029791.2:22556420-22600739 GCF_000816755.2 Arachis ipaensis | reverse complement strand
ATATCTCATATATATATCCTTACTTTCCATTTTTTTTAGACGCGAGACTAATTTTTTTCCTCCATCGCATTTACTACTCAACATATATCACCTTAAACTTAAGGTTATATGCAAATTACCATATAAATATTTTCTAGATATATAATATTGACACCTTAACTTGTATAAATATAATACATTAATACCCACACTATATTGGTCCCAAAATCACTCACTCACATAAATAATATTACTATATTTTTCATCACTTAAACTTACTAACAATCATAAGAATATAAGAGAAAATTTCTTAAACAAACACTAAGCATTTTTATTTATAGAGAGATGATTAATAACTTACAGACGAAGCCTTTATATAAGCAAACCTTCATAATAAAATAGTAATTTTTATAACAACTAAGCACTAGTTGTAATAATTTAAGAAACAAGTAGAAACTTTAGTTTCCCCCGAATTTCCTCAGTTCCAGGCCCGAAGCGACTCCCCACTTCGAACGCGGGTCTCCGGCAATGGCAGATTTCTGTCTTCGATTGGAGCTCTCTCCTTGTATGAGCTAGTAGGATCTTTGATCATCTGTCTTTCTAACTCTAATAGAACATCCGGGTGGATGCGTCAGTCTCTGATAACAATTACAACGGGTAGTCACCCCGCTATTTGAATAAAATAATGTCTCTTCTTCTTTTGATTCTTTCTTCTTTCTGTTCGTTCACCTGAGCGAATTCTTCTCTTCTTTCTCTCCCTGCCGAGCTTGTTGGAGTGTCATTGCCAAGATCTAGTTTAATTCCCTTTCCCCGGGAGCCTGTCCCAGTCCCACTAGTGCTAGTTGTTGACCAAAGAAAGAAAGGATGCATGGGACTTTAAGTAAGTCAGGGATTTCCTTCTCCTCAGCTGTGTCGGATGCAACTGATGAAAGACCAGCAAGAAAGCAGATCGATGGTAGTATAAGAGATCTGATCTGTAAACCCCCGAAATGATTTACATAATGGTTCCTGCTTTCACTTGACGTACTGTAACACCCTAACTACCAAAGCTCGCACTTCCGGCTGCGCGACTCTGATAGCTCGGACATTACGACGACTTTTATACTATTTAATACTAAAATATGAGCCTGTTTGAAACTTTAATCATACACAGCCATTCCGGCTCACGGTTCAATCCAAAACCAACCAATATGTATAATCATACACAGCCATTCCGGCTCACAACAAAACAGCACTTCCACCATTCAACATCATTAAGTTCATAAAGTCGGCATTTAAGCCATAAATCATTTTCTCAATTCATTTCACTTTGAAATCGAGTTTCAACTCTTTTCAGCCTTGGCTTTAAAGATCTCATTTCTCAAATCATCTCAGACTCATAAGCCACTTTTACTCAAGGTAAATTCCCCTTTGAAAACAATGCCACTCTCGGCATCCTCTTTCCAAACTTCCATGACCATGGCAAGTTAAAGATTTATTTTGAAACATTCAAAATCATCCATTCAACAATGGAATTTTATAACAAAGTTTTTCGGCAGAGTCCCAAGTCTTTAGGGGAGAATAACATATCTCATTTCGCCAAATTCATTTAAAATCATTAAAACATTGGCTTTCTGATTTGAGTAAGAAAATAGGATCTAAGCCAAACCGAGTCACGTAACCTTTACTTCTTTCAAAACCATTTCCTTTACTTAAACAAAACCGGCTTCAATTCCATAATTAAACCTGAAGCGTTTCAAACTGATAAGAGAATCATTTTCGTTGTGTTAAACTAGAGTTCAAAAGATACTTTGAATCTTATTTAAAACGTCAAAATAATGAGGCTCATCAATCGAAATCCAATTCCTTTTAAAATCACGAAAACTCTCCCAAGGGACAATCTTTGTGTTTAATAGAGAAAAACATAAACCCGTTTTACCTTTTAAAACAGCCTCAAAGTAAAATTCTCTTTCGAATGACTTGTACCCAAAGACATACTGTACTTCTTGGAAAATAAGGAGAAATCATGATTCTCTTTTCAATAATTCTTTCAAAGCATAACTTCATTGCTTTCTTAATTGTTCTAAGTAAAGGTAATAAAAGAAGCCATAATTTCACAATCCTCAAAATAGATAGGAAAGACATTAAACTCAAAATTTCCCAATTAACATTTCAAATAAGGACTCGGATTCTATAGAAATTTCGGCAGCACCTCCCCTAAAACTTGGACTTTCGCCACCCGGTTCGGGTCCCAACTAAACCGTTTCTCATTCCTTTTCAACAGCTCAAAACCAGAAATCAATTCAAAAGCAAGCTAAATCCAACAGTCGCCTCAGTGGCATATCTCAAGGAAGCCATTTCAAAAATCAACTCAATATCAACCGATTTAACTCATTTCTAAAGCTTTAAAGAATCGGTTCAACAATAAATCATTTATCAAAACCAAATCAATTAAAGCAACCCAGGCTGAATTTCAAGAGTATTCTATCTTCCACATCATCAAAATAATTGACTCAATTCAAACCAATCCTCAATCATATTTCAAATCTTTAAAGAATCAACCTTAAAACATTACATTTCACAAAGCTGCACAACAGTTCAGCCAAACAAACATTCATAAGCTTTCGAGACAATCAAATAATACATAAGGCCGATACAATCACCAAATACACATTTTCTCACATCAGTATCCATATGTAATAATTCCAATACATAAAGTATTGTCTTGGAAAGCGCCACTACCTCAAAACGCAAATCCATAATCCACACGCCTCATAAGTTCTTTTCACCTCAACTCGAAATCAAAGGCAGCTTCAAAGCACAGCCCCACACATTTTCGCAGCAGCATAAACAGCTCTAAATTACAACAAGCAACCTCAGTTACTAAACTCTAAGAACATTAATACCGTAAGGGCTTTAATACACGTACGGGACACTAACGTAGGGCTTTCGAAACATAATTTCTTACCGGAATTTCAACACGAAGCAGCTGCGATTTTGAACCGGCCCGACAGCAGCTCCGGCGGTGGCCAGAAGCTCTGGTGGATCAACTATAAAAATCGCACAGCGTCAAAACCATCTCGAAAATCAAAAAGGCAGAAACCGCAATTAAAATCCTTACCGGCAACCTTTTCCGGCGACGGCAGCAGTAGCCAGAAGCTTTGGCGGTGGTCCCGGAAGTCGCAGAACTGTTCTCAGCGGCCAGAGGTGCAGCGGCCATGGCATCAACGACAGCGGGACTCCAATGGTGGCAGAAAACAACCCTATTCACAGCACCGCTTCCTGCGCTCCTCTCTAACAAGCAGCAGCAACAACTGGCGTCTTCGGTGACAATGGAGGCACGGCGATGGCACTCCCCCTCCGACGCGGCTTAATGGCGACACTGTGGCTCCCTTCAAAGCGGCGACGGCGGCGACCTCGTGGTAGCAGAGCGCGACGGATCTGGCAGCACAGGCGGCGACTGGGCAGTGCGATTCCCTCCTTCGCAGCCCTCTCTCTCTCGCCTCAGCTCTGATTCGCAGTGGAGGTGTCTTCACAGACAGCAGCAACGGTCTCCCCTCGTCCTCGCGACGGCAGTGCGACAGTCCCGAGTAGCGCGACGGCAGCGAGCTAGGCGGTTCCTTCCTTCCCTGCGCGCGCGCTCTCTCCTCTGTCCTGTGGCTATGGTTCGCGGCTTCCTCTCCTTCAACGGCAACACGACGGCATGGCGGCAGTGATGCCCACCAGCGCCGTCCTTCCTCTTCCCCTCTCCTCTTCTCTGATCTCTTCCTCTCTAGTTCTCGTTTCTTCAAGGTTTGTGTGTTTGCTACTATTTTGGGGGAAGGGGGGTTTCGGCTGAGGCAAAGGAAGTTAGGGTTTTCTTTTTTTTCAAAATTTATGGTTAGGGACATTTTAGTAATTTTACATAAAATTGGAAATAATATAGTAATTGAAACCCAAATTAAATCCAACACTATTTGTACATAGAAAATACTATTTGCTCATCAATTTCACAAATTATTTTCAATAAAATGCCCAAATCTAAAAATTAGAAATAATATACTTAATTTCTTCATTTTCCAAAATAGCAGTAATAATATTTAAAATATTACTTATCTAATCCAAATCATATAAAATTCTTATTATTTCATAACTATCAACCTTATACTTTAAATATAGAAAATAATCCAATAATTACAAAATTGGATAATAATCATAACTTATCTCAAATCCAATAAATCAAAACTTGCCTTAATTATCTTTAATAAAATGATTTCCGAAATTAAGGCTATAAATAACTATATGATTTGAGACTTGATCATAATAAGACTTTTCAAAAGTTCTGAGTCTTACACGTACAGGCTTAGAGCATTTCAGGGGGAGGATTGTTCCAAACGTGTATCTATGTCTATTTCCCAAGTATCGTACAGAGCCATGTTCATAGCAGGCTTCATATCTTTCTTTTCATTCTCAGTGAGAAAAATTCCTTTCTGTTCAAGTAAAGCACTAGTCAAACTCCTTGTTCAATGTTGCTTCAAATTCTTAGTCATCAATATTGAAACTTCTAATTCATGATTCATCATTCTTTTAGTACGGAGGTGATGAGTGCATCTTGTTCATGACAACTTGATTTGTAGCCTTCAATTTTGACTAGGAGATAAAGTTTGAGTTGTGATTCTTCTAGCTTCTAGTTTCATCACTTATAGTTCTTGTAACTTCTAATTTCATGATAGTTCTAGTATGGTATAGTTGTACTACTCTCTTGAATATTCTTGATTTAATTATCTAACATTGCCTCCCTTAAATCAAGCTTGTAGAGTTTATCATTCCAAGCATCTTCTTCAACTTGTAAAATAACTTGGTCTTTAACGGTTTTGTAAAGATATCTGCAACTTGGTCTTCAGTGAGACAGTACTCAATAAAAACTTCTTTCTCATTCACCTACTCTCTGATTTTGTGAAATCGAATATCAATATGCTTCGATCTTCCATAGAACACTAAATTTTTGAAAAGTGCAATAGCCGACTTGTTATCGCAAAATATTGTTGTTGGAGTATTTTGTTCCTCATTCAATTCCTCAAGAATTCTTCTTAGCCAAATTACTTGTGTTGCACAACTTGCTGCTGTTATATATTCTGCTTCTACTGTAGAGAGAGAAACTACTAATTATTTCTTTGAAGACCATGAAATTGCACTAGAACCAAGATGAAATACAAATCTTGAAGTATTTTTTCTTGTTTCTATATCTCCGACCCTATCACTATTAGTGTAGCTAACAAGGTTTATTTCATTAGTATTCTCATAATAAATTCCATCATTTAATGTACCTTGGATATATCGAAGAATTCTTTTTGCCGCTTGCAAATGGTTGGAATAAGGTTCCTCCATAAATTTACTAAACAAACTAACTCCAAACACAATATCTAGTCTGGTTGCAGTTAAGTATCTCAGACTTCCAATCAAGCTTTTGTAATATGTACGATTTACTACTCTTCCTTTATCTTCTTTCAGTAACTTGAACTTTTCTTCAATTGGAGTAGGAACTGGCTTTGAATGGTCCATTTGAAATTTCTTCAAAATATCATTTGCATATTTTCTCTGAGAAATGAAAATTCTATCATCTTTTTGAAGAACTTCAATGCCAAGTAAATAAGATATCAAACCCATATCCGTCATTTCAAAGTGCTTTATCATAGCTTATTTGAATTCTGCAATTATCTTCAAATTATTGCCAGTAAAGATCAATTCGTCAACATAAAGACACACGATCAAGATATCTTCAGGTTCAATGAACTTGATATAAAGAGTATGCTCAAACGGACATCTTCTGAAACCATTCTCAATGAAATAAGAATCAATCTTCTTGTATCATGCTCTTGGTACTTGCTTTAACCCGTACAAGGCTTTCTTCAACCTGTAAACTTTATCTTCTTCTCCAGAAACTTCATATTCTGCAGGTTACTCAGCATATACTTCTTCTTCTAAAATGCCATTTAGAAATGCTGACTTAACATCCATTTGATGTATCTTCCACTTATTTTGAGCTGAGAGTGAAATAATCATACGAATAGTATCTAATCTTGCAACAAGAGCAGATACTTCAAAATAATCAATACCTGACTTTTGTTTGTATCCCTTAGCAACTAATCTTACTTTGAAACGATCAACTTCATCACTGAGTTTGTACTTAGTCTTGTAAACCCACTTTACTCCAATCGGCTTCTTATCTATTCGTAAATCTGTCAGCTCCCATGTGTCATTCTTCTTAATCGCATAAATCTCTTCATCCATTGCTTTCTTCCAATTGTTGTCTTTAGAGGCTTCTTCAAAGTTCAATGGCTCACAATATGAAAATAGAGCAAAATTTATGATTTCTTCATCAGACGGATCGTTGTCATTGCTAACTTCATAATCTGTTAATCTAGCAGGTAGTCTCCGCTCTCTTTGAGGTCTTTTAGATGATTCTGGTTGTTCGGTTGCATCCGGTTGTCTTTCTTCTTCATCATCACATGTATTTGAAGTTACATTCTACTGCTTTTTTATCTTTGTGTCCCAGTCCCACATAGCTTTCTCATCAAATGTCACGTCTCTGCTGATGATTACTTTCTTTATTTTTGGATTGTACAACTTGTATGCTTTTAAATCTGTGCTATAATCGATAAAGATACACTTCTCGCCTTTGTCATCTAATTTCTTCCTTAATTGATCTGGTACATGGGCATAAGCAATACATCCAAAGACTCTGAAATGATGGATGGAAGGCCGCTTTCCACAACAAGCTTCCTCTGTAGTTTTATTACGAACACTTTTTGTTGGACACCTGCTTAAAATATGAACTGCTGTTGCGACTGCTTCTACCCAAAATTCTTTTAGGCATTTGTTTTGACTTGAGCATGCATCTGTCCATATCCATGATGGTTCTATTCTTTCTATCAACAACTCTATTTTGTTGAGGAGTATATCTAGTTGTTAGTTGATGTTGAATTCCGTGTTGCTTAAAGTATTCTGAACACGCAAAATATTATGTCCCTCTGTCTGTTCTGAGAATTTTGATTTTACAGCCATTTTTTTTTCGACAAATGCTTTGAATGTCTTAAAGACATCACATTCTTCTGATTTCTACTTCAGAAAGTATACCTATGCATATCTACTAAAATCATCAATAAAAATGATAAAGTACCTGCTACCACCATTACTTGGAACTTCTACAGAACAGAGATCTGAATGCACAATTTCAAGTAATCTTCTAGCTCTCCATGACTTTCCTGTAGGGAATGAATCTCTGTGCTTCTTTCCCAGTTGACAAATCTCACAAGCACAATTGGGAATATGAATCCGTGGTAGGCAAAAAATAAGTCCTTGGTAGTTTAGGCCAGAAAAATGAAAATGCCCAAACCGCATATGCCACAACCAGTTATCTTCAAGTATCACAGAAATCATGCAAGTGGGATTAACATGTTGAATTTTTGACGGAAATATTTTGTTTGAAGTCATCTTTACTTTATCTATGAACCTTCTGTTGTTGTCAAACACAATGCAATATCCACAATAAGTTATCATCTTATATCCCTTCTCAGATAATTGCCCCATACTGAGTAAATTGTAATCAAGTTCAGGAGCATAGAAAACATCAGAAATATAACTCAAAGAACCATCTTTCAATCTAATTGGTATGTGCCATTTTCCTTCAATAGGGATCTTTGTACTATTACTAAACTTCAATAATAGTTTAACTGAATCATCTAGTGAAGAAAATAACTCTTTTTTACCAGACATGTGATTACTGCAAGCATTATCTAAATACCATATGATCCGGCCGTTACGAATCTGATGTAATAACTTGGCATTATGTGTCATAACTCGTCAAACTTACGTTATAGCTCGGCGTGACATGTTACAACCAAGCTTAACGGACTACATCCTAGAGTCAAAACGTCCGATCAGATATCATCACCCGTTATACCCTTATTATTGCTCTTCAATTCGGACAATAAAGGAGGAATATAACCAACCTGTATACTCTCACCTATAAAAGGTATGATCTTCTATCCTAAAGACAGATTGAATTCTCAATACTAACTGTTCTTGTATGGATACCTGGAGGGAGAGCTCAGTCTCTGGGAGTCGACGCCGAGCTATGACTTTCGGTGCCGACCTTCAAGCCTTATGATAGTCCGAGCTTTACTCCAAGAGGGTGTCCAATCGCATAGAGCTTTGAGCAAGAGACAGGGGGGAGTGTACCTGCAAAGGCACTCCGAAGCTTAAGTTAGTATTGAGAATTCAATGTGTCTTCAGGATAGAAGATCATACCTTTTATAGATGATAGTGTGTAAATCGGTTATGTTCCTGCTTTATTGCCTGTATTAAAGAGCAATAATAAGGGTTTGGACGTTTCACTTTTGTGAAGCAGTCCGTTAAGCTGATTTGTAACGTTACTTTTTAATAAATGATATTGATTGTTGATTAGTAACTGTAACGCCGATTAATGACGTAAATTGCCGAGTAATGACTAAAATGCCGACTTATAACGCCAAATATCTGGGTAATAGATGTGAATAATGGCGAGTTATGAGTGATAAAGCCGATTTATGACATAGGATTTGTAATGGCCGAACCACAGCCCCCAAGCTTAGCCTGGGAAAATGTTTAATGAAGCAGGTTGAGCTTTTAATTGCGTATGAGTCGGCTACTGAACAGTTCGGCATGTGCTTTTACCTTGTAGCCCCCAGGTCAAGGTGCTTTATTGAACAGTTACTGAGACTATAGGCTTTCATGATTAGGATAGAGAAAATAATTAAGTGATGTCATTAATGAGTTTGCGTATTTCCAATGTGGGCTTTATTGGGTTTGATGTGACTGATTTGATGGGAAATGGAAGCGAGATTTTTGGGTTAAAGTGTGGGAATTAAAGGTTAGGAATTTTGAAGGTTTGCATGTTTGCTGGTTTGTGTTTTCTCAAGTGTTTTCAACCAAAAATGAGTAAAAGAGGTGAGTGCTCTTAGTTCTATTTAGTTTTTCTGTTTAATCGTATTTTCTTCTTCTTCTCTGCTTCTGTTTTTCAAATGGGTTATGAAAAAGAATCGAAAGGGGAGGTAGACTGGTCCTATGACTGGGTGAATGATGATGTAAGGGATCGTGTTTCTCTATTTTTGGATGTTGGTGCTGTGAATGAAATAGATAAGGCTAAGGTTGTTAGGGTTAGTTCTGGGGTTCGGTTGGAGCTGCTCCCTTGTACGGTTGATGATAGAGTTTTTCATAGAGGCGAGGGTTTTGAGTATTTCTTTATGTATAGTTGTGTTCTGGAGGAGCTAAGGGTGAGAGTTCCTTTTAGTGATTTTGAGTGTAAAGTTTTGAAGCAGTTGAACTGTGCGCCCTCACAGCTTCATCCCAATGGTTGGGCCTTCCTGCGGGCGTTTGAGATTCTTATAGAATATTTGGAGGAGAAACCGTTAGTGGAGTTGTTTTTCTCAGTGTTTCAGGCGAAGGGTGTTTGGAAGGGTGGCTGGGTGAATTTGAACAGTTCTCCGGGGTTTGCTGTGTTCAAGTTGTACAAATCGTCTTTTAAGAATTTTAAGGAAATGTACCTTAAGGTCAGTAGCTGTGAGGATGATTTTCCATTCTATGTGGACGAGCATTTGGGGGAAAAATTTCCTCTCTGGTGGTGTTCAGAGCCTCAAAATATTTTAGGGCCTGAGACTATAAGTCCAAAGGATGAGTGCATAATTGAGTTTTTAACTGAAGTGGTTGATCGGAAGGAGTTGATTTCTGTTTATGATCTACTGCAGTGGGAGGAAAATAAGGCTGCTGTGATAGACTATCTGGGTAAGATTTTGAATTGTGGATGTTGTGTCATATTTGAGGTTTTTTGAGTAGGTTTATATTTTCCTTGTTTTTCAGGTGGTAAATATCCTGGTGTATCTGCGGCGAGTTTGAGGTCTCGGGTGAAGAGTAAAGGTTTGGAGAAAGAATTATCTTCGTCAAAGGCGGACAAGGTCAGCGTTGGCGAGGTTGATCAGCCAAGGCCAGGGAGGAGGAAAGTTATTGCTAAGAAAAGAAAAGGTGATCTGGTTGATTTGTCCGATGTTTCTGATGATGAGAAAGATGTTGTTCCAATGGAGGAGGTTCATAAGTTTTGTGATAACCAAAAGAAGTTGCATGGTTTTGTTGAGTGGAGTGAGGGGTCGTCGCTCTGGGGAAAGGATTATCCTTTTATGATTACTGCTGATGAAGTTTGCCAAACCCCTGCCGATGTTAATTTGGTTGAAGAGGTGGGGGATGTGGCAGTTGATCAGTATATGCGGGTAATCTTTTACCTTTTATTTTGTTGTAGTTGATAATTTTGTGGGTGATCTCGTTTAATTCTGTGTTTGTTTGTTGAAGGTTGTTGGTCTGAGGCTTGCTAGTTTAGGGCGGAGCCGAGAGAAGAAACATCGTTAAGTAGCCAAGCAAAAGCCGGATTTGGAGGAACAATTAAGGCTGAAGGCTGCCAAGGTTTCAGAATTGGAGAGTAAACTAGCTGGGGTTGAGAAAGATTTAAAATTGATGAAGGAGAATTATGCCAAAGAGGTTGAAGATGTTAAAAAGAAGGAAGCGGATCTGTCTAGTATGAGTACTCGGGTAGTGGAGTTGACTGCAGAATTTAAAAGCTTAGAAAAGAGTAAGGAGACAGCGATCCTGGACTCCTTCATTGAGGGTTTCGAAAGAGCTTCTCTGCAAGCCAGGTTCTTGGCTCCTAATGTTGATCTTGATCAGATGGACCCTGGTAAGATTGTTCGTGACGGGGTTATGGTTGAAGATGATGGTGCTGAAGAGGAGGAGGATGAAAATAGTTGATTTAGTGTGTATGTTTGGTTAAAACATGTATTTTGGTGGGTTACTTTGCTCCTATAGTGAGCTTTTGACTGTACTGTGTATGAAATAGTTTTATTTTGTTTTTGGTTATGTGACTTTGATGAAAACATATATATTGATAGGTGTATTTTGCATAGTTTCTGATTGGCGATTATTCTGAATGATATGGCTTTCGATTAGAATCGAATGTTTTGTATTCTAGATAAATTTTGAATGATTGCGTGTTGAGTAGAATTAGAAAATTTTGGGAAAGTTTTGAAATATTGGTTTCCAATTTGGATTGGAATTCTGTGTGAATGATCGGATTCCGATGTAGATTGGGTATGTAAAAAAAAATTTATTTTTTAATGATCGACTTCTGAAGTAGATCGGATAGACTGTGTTGTCGGATTCCGATTTGAAGTCGGCAGTCGGATTGAATGAGTGATAGATTCTGTTCAGATTTGATTGATTGCTTCCGAGTTTAATCGGAATCCGTTTTAAGGTCGGCAGTCGGATTGACTGTTAGGTTCCGAATGACCTATTTGATCAATGTTAATAGTATCTGATTTGTCGGAATGATAGTATAGGTGAAAATGATATGTATATGAAAATGAAATGGAAATTATGAAATGGAAAAAATATTGATGTGATAAAGTTGGGGATCTACTTATTAAAGAACCCTTGATGTCTAGGGCCCAGGTAGGCTAGCCTCGTTAAAACCTCTCCAAGCAAAATCCTTGTGGGAAAAATCTTGGCAGTAGGAAAAAGAGTACTCGCCTGTCCCTGGTATTAGCTGTAATATAACTTTAGGGAAGATACATTTCAAGTGCTAGGGAGATCTTTACCCTCTAGTGTTTGTAGTCGATAAGCTCCATTGCCGATTACTTCTATGACGCGGTAAAGGCCTTCCCAATTAGCTGCTAGTTTGCCATGTGCTGGTGGTTTCCTAGCTTGTTCTGTTTTTTGGAGCACGAGGTCGTGGACTTGGAAAGACCTTGGTTGAGTTTGTTTGTTATATCTTCGGGCAATGTGCTGCTGCATGGCTAAATGTTTGATTGCTGTGGACGACCTTAGTTCTTCAATAAGATCAAGTTCGGTTTGCCTGGCCATGTCTTGTGTAGTTTGATCAGCCAACTCTGTGCGTAGTGAGGATTGAGAGATCTCCACGGGTATCATTGCGTCTGAGCCGTAAACTAAGCGGAAAGGTGTCTCCTTTGTGGTTGAGTGTATTGTTGTATTGTATCCCCATAGGATTTCTGGGATAAGCTCGGCCCAGAGGCTTTTTGCATCGTCCAGCTTCTTTCTTAGAGCATGTAATATTACTTTATTTGCGGCTTCAGCTAGCCCGTTTGTTTGTGGGTGCTCTACTGATGAGAAATGGTGTTTGATTTTCAAGTTCTGCAAGAAAGATGTAAATTTTTTATCGGCAAACTGGCGACCATTATCGGTGATAATGTGCCGAGGTATGCCGAATCGACAAATAATATATTTCCAAACAAAAGAAAGCATTTGTTGTGATGTAATTTTGGCTAGAGGTTGTGCCTCTATCCATTTGGAGAAATAATCAATTGCTACCACAAGGAATTTAACCTGACCTGCTGCTGTGGGGAAAAGTCCGAGGATATCTATGCCCCATTGGTTGAACGGCCAACTAATCTCAGAGCAGTGTAGGGGTTCAGCCGGGAGATGTGTAATCGAACTGTGTTTTTGGCAGCTGTTACAGCTTTTAACTTTTGCTTGGCAATCCTGTCGTATTGTTGGCCAATATAATCCAGCTCTGAGGATTTTCGAATACAGACTTCGGGCTCCGAGGTGTGTACCACAGATCCCTTCATGTGCTTCAGCAAGTGCAAGCTCGGCTTCTGATCTGCAAAGACATTTGAGTAATGGATGGGAAAATCCTCGTCTATATAGGCAATTATTAAAAATTGTATAAAAGGAGGCTTGTCGGCGGAAATGCCGAGCATTTTTGACGTCGCCTGGAAAGACCCCTGTCTGGAGATATTGTATGAATGGGGAGCTCCAATCTGTTTCCTGTGTTACACTTAAGACATATGTTAGTTCAACGCTTGGATTGAGTAGTTTTGACTGATAAAGCGACGACCTTTTTGGTTGAGTACTGGCGAGCTTAGACAGAATGTCAGCTCGGCCATTGCTCTCCCTTGGTATGTGCTGTATTTCATATTTGGTAAATTTTGAAAGTAAATTGTGTACGACATCCAGGTATTTAGAGAGCAAGGGGTCCTTTACTTGGTATAGGTTGTTTACATGTTGGACGACAAGTAAGGAGTCGCAGTATACCTTAAGTTCAGTGATGTTAAGGTCGGCAGCGAGTCTTAGGCCGGCAATTAATTCCTCGTACTCACTTTGATTGTTGCTCGCCTTAAATGAGAAGTTGAGGGAATGTTCGATGACGTTGCCGTGGCCATCATCAAGTATAATACCTGCGCCACACCCGTGTGGGTTAGAGGACCCGTCGACGTATAAAGACCATTCGATGTAATCTTCAGTTATATTCGGTACTGAGAACTCGGCGATAAAGTCGGCCAAAAACTGTGATTTGATGGATGCTCGGCCTTCGTACTTGATATCGAATTCCGATAGTTCCACCGACCATTTGACTAGTCGGCCAGCCAGTTCAGGCTTCTGGAGCACTTGTCGCAAAGGTTGATCTGTTCTAACATGGATTTCATGGCTCTGAAAGTATGGTCGGAGTCTTCTGGCTGAGAAGACAAGCGCGAGTGCCAGCTTCTCAATGCTCGGGTAACGAAGCTCGGCGTTCTGTAAGGTCTTGCTGGTGAAGTAGATTGGGAACTGTTTCTTCTCCCTTTTTGCGACAAGAGCAGAGCTTATAGCCCAGTTAGTGACAGACAAATATAAGAATCGTGGCTCCCCTTGTAGGGGTGTGTGTAAAATTGGTGGTTTTGAAAGAGTTTCTTTTAAAGTTGTAAATGCCTGTTCACATTCATCAGTCCATTGGAAAGCTTTTTTTGTTTTTAAAGTTTGGAAAAAACATGAAGATTTATAAGCTAGGCAAGGTAAGAATCTAGAAAGTGTAGCAAGTCTCCCTGTTAACCGCTGGACTTCCTTGATGGTTTGTGGGCTTGTCATGTTTACAATAGCTCGGCATTTTTCAGGATTTGCTTCAATACCTCGGCTAGTGAGCATGAAGCCGAGGAATTTACCACTTTGAACCCCAAATGCGCACTTTTCATGATTTAACCGCATGTTGTATTTTCTTAGCTGTCCGAAGATTTCTGTGAGGTCGTCAAGGTGGTTATTGCCGATCTTTGTCTTGGCGACCATATCGTCTACGTAGACTTCGATGTTCCTGCCGAGTTGTTTGGTGAAGATTTTGTCCATCAGACGCTGATATGTCGCACCTGCATTCTTAAGGCCAAATGGCATGACTTTATAACAATAGTTTCCATATTCAGTAATAAAGGCCGTCTTATTTTGGTCGGATGGGTGCATTTGGATCTGGTTATAACCAGAATAGGCATCCATGAAGCTGAGCTTTTCAAAACCAGAGGCATTATCAACTAAACAATCAATAGAGGGCAAAGGGTAGGAATCTTTGGGGCATGCTTTGTTGAGATCGATGAAATCAACACACATGCGCCATTTACCATTATGTTTTTTAACCATGACGACGTTTGCCAGCCATGTTGTGAATCTGATTTCTCGGATGAAACCCGCGTTGATGAGCTTCTTGGTTTCTTCTAGGGAAGCTTGCTTTCGGTCGTGCCCGAGATTTCTCTTTTTCTGTGCTACAGGTCGGATAGATGGATCTAGTGCTAACTTGTGTGATATGATGGATGGATCGATGCCTGGCATATCAGCTGGGGTCCACGCGAATAGGTCGGCGTTTTGTTGTAAGAATGCTCGGAATGAAGATTTTTCGTCTGAAGATAATGTTGAGCCGACGTATGTGAACTTATCCGTGCTTTATGTGAAGTAGATTTTGTCTAGGTCTTCTGTTGGAGTCGGTCTTTCCAGTGTTCCTGCTCTAGGATCAAGGTCGGCCAGCATGTGTTGGTTGTTCGTGTTGCTGATATTGTGGACCTGAGCTTTTGTGTTACGGTGAGGTCTTTTGAGACTATTGTTGTAGCACTCCCTGGCCTCTCGGGTATCACTATGAATGGTTGCAATTGTGTTGTCCTGCAAAGGGAACTTAACGCAAAGATGAATTGTAGATACTATAGCGCCGAACCTATTTAAGAAAAGTCGGCCAAGTATAATATTATAGGGACTGAAGCAATCAACAACTAAGTATTGAATGTCTGAAGTTTTTGACGAAGGGAACTTGCCGAGTGTGGTTTGTAACCACACAAAGCCCATAACCGGGACTCGCTCACCTGAGAATCCTACCAAGTCACCAGTGGAAGGTCGGATGATGTTATCGCTCAGTTTCATTTTCTTGAAAGTCGAGTAAAAGAGAACGTCAGCGCTGCTGCCTGGGTCGAGCAACACCTTTTTAATTAGGAGATCTCTGAGCTGTAGGGAGATTACGACGGGATCATCCAGATTTGCTACGCTGTTATCATGATCGGCTGTATGGAATGTTATCTGTGGAGATGTAGGCGGCGACTATTGTTGACTTTGATCGGCATTGATGGAAAGGATAGCTCGGTAAGATCTTTTCCTTGCTGAACTTGTGGCTCCTCCACCTGCAAAACCTCCGGAAATACAGTTAATTGTACGTGTTGGTAGTTCATGATGGTTATTGTTCGGTCGGTCTCTATCTCGGTTATGTTGTGTAGCCGAGCTTTGGTCTCCTGGAGGAGGTGCTCGCCGCTGCATGTGGCCGCTGATGAATTTGTCCAGATAACCTTGCCGAGCTAATCGCTCCAACAGGTCTTTGGCGATGACGCAGTCATCAGTATTGTGTCCGTGCTTCTGGTGGAAAGAGCAGTACTTTGATCGGTCAGTGCCTTTTGAATCTGGGTAATTGCCAGCTTTTCGTGGTGGCTTGATTAACTTCGAATTCAAGATCTCCTTGATGATGTCATTGCGCTTGGTGTTGAATTTGGTGTAGGTCTCATATCGTGGGATTGGTTTGAAATTCTTCTTGCTGTCCTGTGGCTTGTCGTCATCTTTATAATGAGGCTTTTCTATTTTCCGAGCTTGTCGGAGCTCTTCGATGTCAATCTGTCCTTTAGCTTTTTCACGGAATTCGGCCATAGTTTTTGGTTTGGCCACAGCAATAGTTTCCTGGAACTTTCCTGGTCTTAATCCACTTTTTATGGCGTGTAGTTCTACCTCGGGGTGGAGATCGGGTATGTTTATGGCTATCTTTATGAAGCGCGTCATGTAGTCCTTGAGGCTTTCGTGCTGGCCTTGCTTGACTGCGTTCAGGTAGTCGGAGTCGTGAAGGTAGATGGCGGATCCAGCGAAGTGCTCCTCAAAGGGTTTTGATATGTCTCGGAATCGAGAAATGGAACCTGCAGGCAAAGAACAAAACCAATCAAGTGCAGGACCGTCTAAATAAGATGGAAAACAACGACATAAAACTTTATCAAATGCACCGTTTACTATCATTATGGAGGTGAACTTTTTGATGTATTTCTTTGGGTCACCTAACCCATCATATGGAGTTAGGGTGGTTGGTAGAGTAAACCTTCGGGGTAGCACGAAGTTCATTACTTCCGCCGTGAATGGTCCGGGGGAGCTTTTCTGATCGTCATTTTCTGTGTTTTTCTGAGCTTCCTCATTGTGTTGGGGCTGTTCCTCTTCTTGTCGAGCAGTGTTTGAGACATGTGTTGGCCCTGACTGCTGCTCGGCTTCTTCCGTCTATTTTTGTCGGTCATTGTTTTCGGTTCGAGTGTTATTCAAGTTGGCAATTTGATTTGCCACTCTTTGGTTCTCCTCAGCCATGGCTTGTCGCAACTCAGTCACCATCCGGAGCAGTTCGGATGGCGAGGGTGGAGGTTGTTCCGCCATGACTTTCAAAACGGGAACCTCGAGGCCGACGATATATAGAGAGAGGTTTATATTTTTGGCCCCACGGTGGGCGCCAATTGTTCTTGTATGGATACCTGGAGGGAGAGCTCAGTCTCTGGGAGTCGACACCGAGCTATGACTTTCGGTGCCGACCTTCAAGCCTTATGATAGTCCGAGCTTTACTCCAAGAGGGTGTCCAATCGCATAGAGCTTTGAGCAAGAGACAGGGGGGAGTGTACCTGCAAAGGCACTCCGAAGCTTAAGTTAGTATTGAGAATTCAATGTGTCTTCAGGATAGAAGATCATACCTTTTATAGGTGATAGTGTGTAAATCGGTTATGTTCCTGCTTTATTGCCTGTATTAAAGAGCAATAATAAGGGTTTGGACGTTTCACTTTTGTGAAGCAGTCCGTTAAGCTGATTTGTAACGTTACTTTTTAATAAATGATATTGATTGTTGATTAGTAACTGTAATGTCGATTAATAACGTAAATTGCCGAGTAATGACTAAAATGCCGACTTATAACGCCAAATATCTGGGCAATAGATGTGAATAATGGCGAGTTATGAATGATAAAGCCGATTTATGACATAGGATTTGTAATGGCCAGACCACTAACTTAAGTTTCGGAATGCCTTTGCAGGTACACTCCCCCCCCCCCTTTTTGTTCATACTCTGCACGATTGGACATCTCCCTAGGCGGAAAGCTCGAACTGTCCCAAGGTTCATAGATCAGCATTGAAGATAACAACTCGGCACCGATTCCTAGCAGTCGAGCTCCCCTCTAGGTATCCATACAAGAACACCATATATTTTCATCTTCACCACATAAATTACTTGTAAAAAATAAAGTCTGAGTACCCGGATTATCATCAATATTTTGATGCTGTTTTTCTACAATGTGTGTTTGATTGTTATTCACCATTTTAATCTGCAATCTGCTACTTTGTGTCCATACTTTCCACAATGAAAACAGTTAAAATTGGTTATTTCTTGATAAAAATTACCTCGACCTCTTCCTCGGTTGGCAGGCCTGAAATTCGTTCCACCTCTTCCTTGATTAGGTGGTGTAAAGTTATTATAACTTCCTTTGTTGTAATTGCCACGACCTCTACCTCTGAAACTTCCTCTGCCTCTACTTTAAAAATTAAAACCACGACCTGGTCCTTCTTGTGTACGGCTTGATTCTGCAACATTGTTTAAATTCACTCGACTTTTCAGGACTTCCTCGGATGATTTTTTTGAATTCTCCAGTATTCTAATGATGTGGCTTTCCATGGTTCCTTGCAACTCTGCAATCGTCATTGTATCTATATCGTGGGACTCTAGTATCATAGTCACCACATGGTCATACTTCATCGGCATGGTGCGAAGAATTTTCTCCACCACTTTACTATCGGGCATATCTTCTCCATAGACTCTCATCTTATTGACAAGATCTGTAATACAAGTAAAATATTGCTCAACAGTTTATGAGCTAGACATCTCGTACCTTTCATATTCTCTTCTGAAAGACTGTAACTTTGCTTTTTGAGCTTTATCTACGCCTTTATATGACAGCTTCAACGTGTTTCATGTCTCTTTTGCACTTTTGGCATTTGCTATTTTGCCAAACACCGTATAATCTACACCTTGATAAATTTGAGATAGCGCCAATTGATCTCTCCTCTGTTGGACAGCATCTGCTCCTTCTTGCAAACCCGGTTCAATGAAATTACATAGGTTCTGGGCCTTCAAATGGGTAGACATCAAAGTCTCACAATAATTATAATCAAGTTTTTCATCTAACTTGGGACTGGACTACACAATATTAAAAGTGTTTGTTATACTGACTCAATGAACAACTATATGAGAACTCTCTCACACCTCACAAACTCTCAAACACCAGACGTTGGATTAACCAGCTCTGATACCAAATATAAATATAATATCCACACTATATTGGCCCCAAGATTACTCACTCACATAAATAGCACTACCATATTTTTCATCACTCAAACTTACTAACAATCATAAGAATATAAGAGAGAATTTTTGACACAAACACTAAACATTTTTATTCATGGAGAGATGATTAACAACATACATATGAAGCCTTTATATAGGCAAACCTTCATAATAAAATAGTAATTTTTATAACAACTAAGCACTAGTTGTAATGATTCAAGAAACAAGTAGAAACTTTGACTAGTCAATTTTTTTGTTTAATTTTGCTTCAAATTCTTAGTCATCAATCTTAAATCTTCCAATTCATGATTCATCATTCTTCTAGTATGGAGGTGATGAGTGCACCTTATTCATGACAACTTGATTTGTAGCCTCTAATTTTGACTAGGAGATAAAGTTTGACTTGTGATTCTTCTAACTTCTAGTTTCATCACTTATAATTCTTGTATCTTCTAATTTCATGATAGTTCTACTATGGTGTAGTTGTACTACTCTCTTAAATATTCTTGATTTAATTATCTAACAATTTGGTTATCAATTGATGAAAAAGTTGTCAACATGGTCATTTGGAAGGGTTCAGGAAGTAAACTTGCAAATTTAAAAGTTCAGAAGCTAAAATCTAAAATGTACATGATGTGAAAATTCAGTGAGTAAATTACAACTAACACTAAATTTCTAATAAGAGAATCCCAGCGTCCCTGTATAAGACTACAGTTTTCGAGCACATGACTTGCTGTTACGTTATATACTGTAATGTGATTTTCTTGTTGATTTGGAGTGCAACAGCTGATGGATGCTATCTTGAAGAGGTAATAAAGTCTTTCTTGATGGATACAAAAAAGATCACATTGGTGAAACTTAGCCATAATTTACCAACTACTACAACTAAAGTAATCAACAAAATTCAAAAGAATAAGGTATCCTAAGAAAGTTTACAAACCTAAGTCAACTTAAGCATAATCGTTAGCTGATACATACTTAATACTTTTTAAGTCTTAATCAGACAATGTATTTTTTATGCGTAGAACATTAACAAGGGAAGTGATAAGAAACTTCCAACATGCATATAAATATATGATTATGACAAGAAGCAAATGACAAAATTCAGGTGGGTAAATAGACTCATGAACCCCGTTACGTAATTGCTCCAACGAATGAAATTAAAATTATACTTGGTAAACAAATAATAGGCATTAGTCTTCTGCGAAATTTCCAATGAGAAAAGGAAGAGAAATTCTGATCCTGGGCTACAAAAAAAGCCTAACTGTGTAACAGTACTAGTATGTGAAACTAGTAATTCTTAGGCACTGATCACAACTCAAGATGGCGTCCTTGGTCTTCAAGATTCAGAGGTGGCTGAAGCAGCCAAAGGTATGGAGATTTGTGGGTTTTGCTTCAACTGTGATTGGCCTCTTATTTTATGCTATGAGCTCTGCCTTCAACTCTTTATTTGGCGAGTGGAACTTGCTCAAAACGTTTCTCTATAGCGTTCTGAGCTTCATCATCTGTGTTACTGTGTTATTTGCAAAGGCATGGGAACACTCAAGTAATCTTAGGATAAAAGCTCACATGGCATTCTTTGTACTGACCATCACTTCATTCTATTCCTTTTTCTTTGATAAAGCTGCCAAGGGGAAGCCGGATGCATATGGTCTGGTTTCTTGTGCTGCGTTTGCAGTGATGTCACTCAGTTTGTCAAGACGCACTCGCTGCGGATTTGAAGTGGACATGCTATATTTCTTTTTGGGAGCTCTGATAGTACAACTCATGAAGATAAAATGGGTGTTGGGTATAGCTGGAGCAGGTTTCAGTTATTTCCTAATCGTTCTCTTTTCTTGGTTAGATGATCCACAACCTGAAGAAAATGGATATATTGAACTCCAAGATCAGCCTCAAGTGATCATTCAGGTAGGTTCACTACAACCACGAGAATCCAATGCTAGCAGTGGTAGTGCTCCTGTTTCCACACAACCAGAGGCCAATATTCAAGATCAAGCAACCATTGATGGGGATTCACATTCGCAAAAAGCCAATGCTGATTTTGCTCTTATAAAGCCACATCTGTTGGTTTCTTTAAAAGCACTTAAGAAACAGAACCAGAAAATTTTTGGCTTGCTTTACGGCCAGTCTTTGGTAGATTCCATTCAGCATGACCACAACTTGTTTACTGACGTGATTCCATTGAAAATTATCAATCGCCTTAATGGAGCTGTTAAAATTGCGGCTGCCAATGGGTTTGAGAAGGAGTGGTGCCAGTTATACAGCAGTTGTCGCAGAGAGTTCTTGCACCAGTGCCTTTCCAAGTTAGAGTTGGAAGACTTAAACAACATAGACAAGAACACATTGGACAGGATTTCAAGTTGGAGAGAAGGTTTTCGTATTGCAATCCACAAATTGTTTCCTGCCGAAAGGAGACTTTGCAATCGTGTTTTCTTTGGATTCTCCTCCCTTGAAGATCTGACTTTCATGTTGATTTGCAAAGAACTCACCGTTTATTTCCTAAACTTTGCAAATACTGTTGCAAATACTACTCCATTTGAAAACAGTTGGAGAAGTACTTTAGCAAGCCAAGTGGAAATGTTTAGGGGCATGTGTGACATGATACCTGGATTGGAATCGGTGTTCCCTGATCAGCACAGTGCGCTACTAAAAATTGAAGCAATGATGACTCGACAAAGATTGGGTGAGAAGATTAGGGATGTTTTCAAAGACATGGAGAATCTGATTTGCTGTGATTCAGCTATTGTGGATGTTGTAGGTGACGTTGATGTGCTTACCTACAACATCATGTATGGTCTTAGTGTAGCATTGAGAAATTGGGATATAATTGAGAAGGCTCTCATAGAGTATCCCATGGGCATTAATAAAGGGGGATCTTATCCTTCACTTTCTTCCCAGATAGCTCGGATAGTGGAGTTGCTGGATAACCACTTAGAAGCCAAATGCAAAACCTACACTGATCCTGCTTTGGGACATGTTGCCATGTTGAATAATGTCACGTTCATCACACAAAGGGTACTGCATCATCCTTCCATAGCCCGATTTCGGAGCGATAACTACAGTTCCGCTAACATTTGGGATGAAGATTGGATGAAAAAGTGCACAGCGAAAATTCGGCAAAACCTTGAAGATTATAAAAGAAGTTCATGGAATGAGGTGCTGGGCTTATTGAAGCTGGATAACAATGAATCACTGGAAAATAATGTAGCAGCTGAGTCCATGAAAGAGAAGCTAAAGTTGTTCAACGTTCAATTTGAGGAGATATGCTGCACTCAGTCTAAATGGTTTGCTAGGGATGATATACGGAAAGAGATAATAGTATCCGTAGAAAACATTTTGTTACCAGCATATGGAAGCTTCGTTGGAAGGCTCCAGGATGTTCTCGGTAAGGCTGCTTATGACTATATACAGTATGGAATGCTTGACATTCAAGATCGACTCAACCGCCTTTTTCTTGGAGACAAGCGGATGAGTCGGTAGCTGAGGGAGGAGTTACGGAGGAGTTATGTCCTTGTGTAATTATTTGTTTTCTAGTTAGAATTAGTGCATCTCTTCTTTTGTTTTATAAACTTATTTTCTCTTTATATGCTTGATTCAATTCCAAGGTACGAGTGTGCATAAATCTTCGGTTCATTAGACATTTCAAGTAATCGGTTTTTTATTTTACTCGTCGAAAACTCAACCAAACCCACGTTCAATATTCGAAAACTACGCACTCAATTCCATGAGATTCTTTGATAGTCTTCAAGGTTTTGCCAGAGTTTTTCTGTATGCTTTTGTAACCAATCATCGCCCCAAATTTCAGCGAAACTATATTGTTTGATTCGGTCGAATTCCGTAAATCGAGCAGAGGGAAAATGTCTGAGTGTCTTTATTAATCATGGCCACATAATCCAAACAAGTTCCGGTGTAAATTTTGTACTTGCCTTCCAGTTGTTTCTCCAACAGCTGTATTATCCAAGCTATCTTGGCAGGAAATGAAGGACAAGTTGTTGTAAGATATTCTTTGAAAGCTTTCTCAATCATGGGCATGACTCTCACCATTGCACCAAGACAATTCATTACCCGCATTGATTGTTTTAATGCCTCCTGGAACATTTCCAATGGCTGAATCACAGTGAATCAGATTCTCCAAGTTTTCGAAAACGTCTCTTATTGTCTCACCTAGTCGGAGACTGCCTGCTCCATGTGATACCTGTTAGAAAAATCACGAAATTATTCTAATTTTCTATATAATGAAAGTTACTTGAACCATTTCTCTATAACATTTGGTTGCAAAAGCTCTTATGGATGCAATACCTTTACAAACAAAACTGCAGTGCAGATGATGAAACTGAAGAGACAAGTAAAGAAATGATTTCAGCAGGTTCCATTTCCCGGACAGAGAGTTGAAGGAGGAACTCAAAGCGTAACAGAGCAATCCAAGTACGCCTGAAGCAAAACGAACAAAACTCCGTAGTTGTGGATGATTTAGGTTTGGTAAAACTTTTCAACGAGGTGATTGTGCTTTTTAAAAGCTCAAGCTCCTCATTTTGTGTTTGATAAATAAAAAAGATCATGTGCTTGTATTTGCAGTTTTTAAAAGATCGGAATACTTTTGAAAGCACGTAAGATAGAGCTTATCAAAGTTAGCTTGTGCTTTTCAAAATTTAAAAGTCTAATATAACTTCATATGGTAACTAATTTTTAAATTTAATACTTGTATTTATGTGTATTATAATATTTTTAAATTTTAAAAGCTATTTTACCAAATTCAATTGTTGTTGTTTGTATTTATTGAAAATTATTTTTAATTTGATTTATCAAACATAAATACTACAATTTTTAAAAAACCATCTTTTAAAAATTAACTTTTATAAGTTATTTTTAAAAAATAAAAATTTTACCAAACCAAGCTTTAACCACATCTTAATTTGGTCAATCAAAGGTTCCATGATATATTTGAGTGTGTATGAGTATTGTAAGAGTTGCTTCAAGGGAAGGTAAGAGGAGCCATTGTTGCTATTCATACTTCGGTAAGATAGCGAGCCTTCCGCTGTTTTCAAAGATAATTGACTTGTAACGTGTTTGAACTTTGAAAGGTTCAAGTTTTTGGACCTATTTCTATTTTGTTTTTCTAAGTCTACAATCTATTATTAAGACTGAAGATGGTTTGTGATGGAAGATTGGAAGGCTAAGATTAATTCGTCTTTAGGATAATGTTAGTGACTAATGCTAGGATTATATTAGTAGATTAGTAATAGGAGTGAATTCAATTCAATTCAAAATTGCGTTTTTCATATATTGTGCTTAATATGTAGGGTAATAGGCAGTGTTCTGAGAACCGGACCGGACCGGCCGGTTCGACCGGGTTAACCGGAAACCGGCCCTCTTACCGGTCCGGTTGATGCCAAAAACCGATCTGCAAAAAACCGGTCAAACCGGTGGTTAACCGGTGAACCGGGTGAACCAATCCGGAACTGGACGCTGGTGGCTTCTGCAGAACGGGACGGTGTTGGCCTTCTGGGAGTGTGGCGGACTGGAGATGGCGACTGGACAGTGAAGAAGAAAGGGTATTGATCGAACTAAACTAGGTTACAGGCGAGACGAAAGGTTCAAATTGATGGCGCTCAGTCGCGGAAAAAAATCCAATAAACGGCGGTGAACGATCGCCTCGATCACTGTTGAGTGACCAAATTGATTTGGGGATTAGGGTTTCTCTGTCCATCGTTGCCTCTCTGTTTTTCGTTGCTTGCTTCTTCGACGTCGTCAACGGTAAGCTCCTCCAGTGCTTCTTCAGTTTGATTTCTGGGAGTTGATTGCTGTTTTTCTGGATATGTTTATCGCGAATCGTTTTTTTCTGGGTTATATGCTTGTTCATTGTTGTTGTGAAGAGAGCTGGATTGTTGGTATTTGTTCTGACTTTTGGACTATTATTGTTGATTACATATAATGTTGTGAGTTATTTTTGTGTTATTGTTCTGATTTTTGGAGTACTATTGTTCTGACTTCTGGTATTTGTGCTGATTCTGAATTAATTTATTTGTTATTGAGTTGTTGCTGAGTAAAATTATTTAGGAATTTTTTATTTTGAAGATGGAATAATGAGATAGTGATCACTAAGTTAAAAAATTTAATATATTTATTTTAATATTTAATTAAACCGGTTCAACCACGATTTAACCACGGTTAACTATTAAACCGTTGAACCAGTACCTCTACCGGTTTATTGACCGGTCCGATTCTCAGAACCTTGGTAATAGGGTTTCTTTGGGTCTTCGGTCTCGGGTTAAAAGGGAGGCTTCTATTTATCTACAAGTACGATGGATTCTAGATTGGTTCCAACTTCCAAGATATAATTATTTTAATATCTTCAAATTAAGGTGGAAGAAAAAACCAGGTAGGTTTAAAGGTTATTTTAATTTTAAAACTCAATTTCTTTGTAGAATTGAATCATGATGTAGTGCCAGAGAGCTCAACATTATCAAATTGATTGCAATAACTAAAAAAAAAAATTATACTTTCTTCCTAACTTCAATTATATTTATTGCCGTGTTTACAAAAAAATTATAAAAATACTATTTCTACATCAAAATTAACCACTAAAATCAGCCACTAATGTATTTATGTATCAATACATATTTGGTTTAACACTTTAGTTGTTAATTTTGGTTTACACGTATCATAGTCCAAAAAATTATTATGTGTAACTCTTTTAGTTATATGATGAATATCAATGGCTAAGAGAAGGGGGTTGAATCTTGTCATCTTTTAATTTTATTTTCAAACCTTAAATTTGTTGAGACACCTGGTGCAGAATTAGAATACCACAATTGAACTGATAAGTGCACAGGGTTGTACCAAGTAATACCTCAGGTGAATGAGGGTCGATCCCACGAGAATTGATGGACCAAGCAATAATAATTAAGTGATTCACTTAGTCAGACAAGTAGAAAATTGTGTTTTGGATTCAAGAACATTAAATAGTAATTCGAGAATTAATAAAGCAAGCAATGAGCAGGTTATGAAGATTATATAAGAAAATAGTTAAGGTTTGAGAGATATTTATTTTTTTTCGGATTAATAATCTTTACCAACTATTTTAATCATGCAAGATTCAATTCATGGCAAACCTTAATTAATTAAACCTTAATTTCTTAGTGATTTAATGTCCTCTAACCTAATTAACCACCAATTCCTTGGTTACTTAATTTAGGATTAAAGGGTTAAGTCCAATTCTAGTTTATTAGCCTCAAAAATCCTAATTACCCAAATATAAGATGATTATATGTCACATATCACGTTAATTAGTCCAGACAATTAGTGGTTTAGGAGGAATTACTTTTAAGTTATGTTCAAGTAAATTACTTTTCCAAAATTTAACAAGAACTCAATTAAAACAAGGGTTATCTTCTAATATACCTCAATCCCTAAGATGAAAAACGAAAGCAGATCTTTGAATTTGAATCAATACATTAATTAGAAGTAGAATAGCAATAGTATTACTCCATAGAAATAAATAGAGCTTTTAACTTTAACAGGAGAGGTTTAGTTGCTCAGGACTTAGAGAAAAACTAGGGTTGTAAAAAGTGTGTAAAATCTAGCATGATGAAAAAGAGAAAAGAAGAAGCCAAAGAGCTAAATTTTTTTCTTTTTATATCTAACCTAATTGATTTGAAAATAAAATAAAATAATAAATATTAAAGCCTAAAAGATTGTGTTTTGTAAATAAAAATAAATAAGAGAAAATAAAATAAAGTTAATTATTATTCAAATCTCCATGGATGAAGCCGTCCTTGAAATTCGTGTATGCGGTGCTGGCACTAAACACCAGGTTCAGCGTTTAGCGCCAATGAGACAGAGAAAGTTGTGAGCGTTACTGTCTTTCTGGCACTAAGCCCCAGCCTCGGCATTAAGTGCCACCAACGCCTGATTGTTGCACGAATTACGACGTTCTTGGTGCCAAACGCTAGGTTCAGCGTTTAGCGCCAACTTGGCAACTTCAATCTTTCTTCTGCAAAACTCTGTCAAACTTGCCTGAATTTTTTGAAATAAATAAAACTACAGTATGCCTCAAAGTAGCATCCAGATAGGCTTCAAACACTAAAAATCTCAATAAAACTCGATAAATTCATATCTAAAATAATAAGAAAACAAAGAGAAGATGCTCATACATCACAACACTAAACTTGAATTATTGCTTGTCCTCAAACAATTGAAAATAATAAAACTGAGTGAATTTGCCCGAGAATTGAGTTTTTAATTAAGCTCCTATCTATTCACTGAGTGGGGTTAATGACACTATGTTCCTAAACAGTTTTGGCATCTCACTATCCTTTGAAGTTCAGAATAGTTAATGTCTCTTAGAACTAGAACTCGGATAATATTATGAATTTTCTTCCTTTTTAACCTTTGATTAATCCTTGAAGACAACTTTTTCTTATCTCTTCTTTGGTGCTTTGCACCTTGAGCCTAGCCGTGACTTCTAAATGTTTTGTCTCAAACTGCATTTGACACAAAAACACCACAAGCACTTAAATGGGGAACTCTTTGAGTTTTAATTTTTTTTTTATTTTTTCCAGTCAGTGGTACTCAGCCTTTATTCACAATTGGTCTCGACTCTTAGTGCTCTGTCTCAAGAATTTCTTGAGACACTCACACCACAAGCATATGGCTAAAAAAACAACCCTTTGAGCTTTTAATTACATTTGACCTTCCTAGCCATTGATGTTCAGAGTCTTGGACCTTACTTTTTATTTTTTTCTTTTTGCTGTCTATTTTTCTTTAAGGATTAATTTCTTGTTTAATTTAGAGAATCCATAATATTTCTCTAAATTCCTGTACCTCAAGAATCAACACTCTTAACTTCAATATCAATTATGCACTGTTCTTTTCATACATTTACAGTCATAGATAATACCACCACATCAAGATAAATAAGACAATTCAGAGTATTTAACTCAATTTCTCATGCAATTACACCACTTTTCTTTTCTTTTTCTTTTTCGAGCTTAGTAAACATACATGAGACATCTTCAAAAACAGAATGTAAAGACAATTAAAACTACTAAATATAACTAGAACTACTGACTCTAAACAGGATCATGAAAAGGACACTATAAAGCACTAGAAAATAGGAGATAAATAATATAAGAACTAAAATAGGAAAATAACATAAAAGGAACTAAACCAACTCAGTCGTCATGGTGGCTGCTCCCTCCCAGAAATTCGTACTGAGCTCCAAAGTCACGCCTCAACTGCTCTATCTCCCGCCTCTGACTTTGCTGCTCCTCCACAAGTTGCTGAAGGAGGGCAGAGTGGCCCTCGTGGTCCATCCTCAACTGATCGATGGACGATGCCAGATGATCAATGGATGATGTCAGCTAATCCCAATAATCATGTGGAGGAAAATAATATCTTTGAGACATCTCAGGCTATTGAGGCTGAGGTGGGGGAACCGGCTCCACTCTCAGGGCTCTAGCATACTCCTGAGCATACTCCACACCCTTCCTAGTGACCGGCCTCTTGATGTCAATGGGAGTATCATGATCAATGCGTACTTGAACGACATCACATATGCAGAAAATGAGGTGGGGAAAGGCCATCTTGGTAGAGGTGGATGCCTTCGCGACAATGCTATACCGCTCCTGAGGAATCACGTGATGCACATCTACCTCATTACCGAGTATAATGCAATGAATCATCACTACTCGGTCAATGGTAACCTCAGACTGGCTACTCGTAGGAATGATGGGATGCTGAATAAACTCCAACCATCTTCTAGCAACCGGCCTCAGATCATGCCTCCCCAACTAGTATGGTTGTCCCTCAGCATTATGCCTCCACTGTGCTCGTGGGAGGCATATGTCAGCAAGGATCTGGTCCAGTCTCTAATCACTGTTGACCCTTTTATTGTAAGGGTGAGGGTCCTCTCTGATCTGTGATAATGGAAGCACCTCCCTCACTCTCTCTAGACCAACCTCCAAAATCCTCCCTCGAACCATGATGCGCCAGTTCTTCGGATTGGGGTTCATGCCCTTGACATGCTTGTAAGTGATCCAAGCATTGGCGTAGAACACCTGGACTATCAAATGGCCCACTATAGTCATGGGGTTGCATAGAGTCTCCTAACCCCTCCTCTGAATCTTCTCCCATATCTCCGGATACTCATCTGGTTGTAAATCAAATCTCACTTCCAGGGATCACTTTCTTCTTACTTGTGATCTTGTGAAAGTGATCCTCATGGACCTTGGAGCTGAACTGGTTGTTGTCAAAAAGACCGGTCGCTGGGGCTTTTATCTTTTTTCTTCTTAGAAGAGGACTCTTCAGTCTTGGGTGCCATATGAATAAATCACAGAAAAAAATAGTGGAGAGCTCACACCAAACTTAAAAATTTATTTGTCCCTGAACAATAAAA
This sequence comes from Arachis ipaensis, assembly GCF_000816755.2. NCBI lineage: Eukaryota > Viridiplantae > Streptophyta > Magnoliopsida > Fabales > Fabaceae > Arachis > Arachis ipaensis. The sequence continues at coordinate 22,571,682 of NC_029791.2, read as the reverse complement.
AAGAAAAGTATAAGGAAAAGAAAAATATTGGTTGTAAGAGAAAATAAGAAAAAGAATGGATGAGGGGGTAGGTGAAAAAAAAATAAATAAAAGACTAAAATATATGGAAGATAGGGTAGTAAAAGGGGAAGAAAAAATATGTGAGGTGAGAGGGTAAAAGAAGGAAGAAGAAGTGGAATGTGGTTTGTTGTGGTGAAAAGGGGTGAAAAGGTTGGGTATTTATAAAAAGAGGGGTGTAGTTTCGTTGGGGTAAGGATGGAGAAGGGTAAAACAAATGGATTTGAATTGAATTGGTGTAGTTAGGAAGGTGAATGGGAAATTGATAAGGAATTATTTGAGGGAGGGGTGATGGGTGACAGTTATGAGGGAGTGGGGGGATATGAAGAGAGATTTTGGGGATGGAAATATGATTTGGGGAGTTGGTAGGTGTGGGACCCACTAGATTTTTTTTTCAAATTTTTAAGTTCTTTCTCGAAGGACCCTCCTGGTGCTATTCTTGGCGTTTAGCATCACAACGCTTTTTCTAATTTTTTTTAAGGGACGAAGGGTTGGCGCTAAACATCCAGGTCTGCGTTTAGTGCCAGCAAAACAAAGAGTATTTTAAATTTTGTAGCATCCTCGTTGCTAAACACCGATTCTGGTGTTTAGCATCACGAAGACAGTGGCTATTTCCTGGATGGTGGACGTCCTGGCGCTAAACCCCCACGTCTGTGTTTAGCGTCAGTGTCGATGTAAATTCTCCTCGAAATGTGTGATTGCTAGTGTTAAATACCCAAGTCTGCGTTTAGCACCACAATCACAGTTATCTTTTCTTGTTTTATGTGTCTCTTGGTGCTAAACGCCCAGCCTGGCATTTAATGCCACCCAAACAGAGAGCTTTTCTCAAAATTCGTGCCCTTCGGCGCCAAACGTTTAGCCTGGCATTTAGCACCAAACACCCGAATCAATTCTTCTCCAGAGTGTTCTGTTTTCCCTTCTAATTTCTCCTATTTCTATTTTAAATCGTTTGCATGACCAAAACACATGTAAAATAAAGAAAAACTGAAAAGAACTATAACAAATAAATTTACGTTTTGATATAGTAAAGAAGTATAAAAATTACAAATATAGACACGCGTTAAAAAATTTACGTTTTGATAACTTTTTTACAAATTAAAGGTGTTCTGGCAAGATATTCTTCTCCGCGCTATACGTCGGACTTTGGACGTTGATGGCGAGAGATGACCTTGTTCGTCACTTGAAGTATCCACCTTGAATACGGACCCGAGCGTGGTACCTACAAAAAGGACTCTGACGCTCAAGTCAGTAAAAATATCTCTTAAAACTTGCATGTATGATCGAGTTGTTACTGTGGGACTTGTGTGTTTAGACTACTCATGTTGCTGCCATTTTATAGGCTTTTAGGGCTTTGAACTGTTCAGGGGCTTGTTGAGCGGATCTCGGCTTCAGCCAAGATTCTTGGGGAGTATCGTTTTACGTGATAAGTTCCTGTCTATCTGCAACTTTGAATTGTTTGACGTGGCCGAGATATAAGTTGTTACTTCCGAGTTTATACGGTACGATACATAGCCCCCAAGCCTGACTTGCCTATCCGTTTATTAGCACGTTAAGCTTTATAGGACTTATATCTCGGTTTGCTTTGCTGGACCTAGTAGCCTCCAAGCTCAACGATGCGTTTCCAAGCTTGCTCTGCTTAAAAACTTAAATTCAACATTAAAAAAAAGTGATGATTAATTTTTAATTTTAAAAAATCTTTTCATGTCTTGGGAAAACATGCTACAATTAATTCTTTAATGACCGCATTTGAACCGTTTTGACCTAGGGTATTTCAACGGTTAATCTCTTGGTCCTTCCACTTAGTGGGTTGTAATAGTATTTGGTTACTACTTTGTTCCTTTGGAAATCTCCCAAAAGCCCTTTTTAACTCTTATCTGGGTTGATGATCGAAATGACTTCCAAAGGTTAGATTTTTCTTACTTTTGTTTCTTCCTCTTCTTCGTCATTTTTCTATCATAGTTAGGAAAGGGATAATGGAAAAAGAAAAGGTAAAAGAGAAACAAAAAGTAGTTGAGGTTAAGGAAGATGATCCTTATCACTGGGTGCACGATGATGTCAAGATGCGTGCTTCTTCATACTCTAGTTCTGAGTCACTTCGCGAGCTTCTTAGCCTGAAATTGACTAAGGATGATTCTGGTATTGCTGTCGAGCTCCTTCCCTGTACTAGTGAGGAGAGGGTTTGTGAGTGACGAACGGATTTCTGCTAGTAAAGAAATTCACAAATATAATCACGTTGTAATTATAGTTTCTAAACTAACAAGAATCCTTTCGTACAAAAGTTTTGTTTGTCACTAAAGCAAACCCAATAAAATTAATAACTAAAGTATTTAAACTTCGGGTCGTCTCTCAAGGAATTGCAGGGCAGTATGATTTATTATTGGTTATGGAAAAGGTAGAATTTTGGTTTGGGTTTTTAAAATAAGGAACAAATAATTTAAATGACAAGAAAAATAATTTAATAATTAGAAAATCTCTTGGCAAGGTATAAGAATTGGAATTTCTATCCTAGTTATCCTTATCAGGTGTGATGAAAATTGGGTTTTAATCCCACTTAGTTAACCCTTACTGAACAAAGGAAAGTCAAGTGGACAGATTAATCTGATCCTCAAGTCCTAGTCAATTCCTGTGAAAAGACTAGCTTTAGAATGATCCAAATCAATCAGCAACTCCAATTTCAATCAACAGTTGAGTTTGATAACTCAAGTGTTACCAATTACTTAACCAAAGCAAAAAGGGAAGATAAATCTAAATTAAATTGAAAGCATCATGAATAGAATATAAAAATCGTTAATCTAAAATACCTCGAATTATATTAAATAGAATATTCAAATCTTAACATGAAAAGGTTCATGAAAAGGTTCATATGCGTCATTTGTGTTCTGCTCAGGGCACGCGTTCACGTCAGTCACGCGTTTGCGTCAACGCCATTTCGCGCTAGGCACGCGTTCGCGTCATCCATGCGTTCGCGTCGCTGCCTTTTCTTCAAAACTCCACTTTTTGCTTTCCTTCCATTTTTTTATGTTTCTTTTCTGTTCTCTAAGCCATTCCTTCCCTATGAAGCCTGAAAATACTTAACACACAAATCACGGCATCAAATGGTAATAAAGGATAATTAAAATTAATATCTTTAAAGCACAGGAAACATGTTTTTCACATATATCATAAAATAAGGAAGGAAAAGTAAAATCATACAATTCATATGAATAAGTGGGTGAAGAATTGATAAAAAACTTTCAATTTGAGCACAAGATGAATCATAAAATAGGGGTTTATCACTGAGCGTAGAGGAGACTGGGGATACTTTTATATGTACACCCCTTGTTTTTCTGAGTTGCATGTGAAATTACCTTTTTCGTGTTTTGAGTGTGATGTTCTAACTCAACTAAACTGTGCTCCTTCTCAGTTACACCCAAATTCTTGGGCATTTTTTAGGGCTTTCCAGTGTTTGATGAATTTTCTTGAGTATCCTCCTTCTTTGGGCGTTTGTCCAAGGGGGTTCGGAAGGGTTTATGGGTGTTCTTAAGTAGTTTTCCTAGTCGTTCCATCTTCTTACTTTAAAAACCATCCTTCAAAAATTTTAAATCTCTGTTTGTAAAAGTCTGGTCTATAGAGACTGAGTATCCCTTCTATATTGATAACGAATTAATATAGAAATATCCGTTGTATTGGTGTTTGGAGCCCATGCAAGTACTTGAGACTTATAAGAGTGAGGAGGAGGATTTGGTTATGGATTTTTTTATTGAAAACATTGTTGCTGGCGAGTGCTTGTCCATTTCTGAGATATTGCATTTCAAAAAGGAAAATGATAAAGAAGGATTAAAGACTTATACAGGTAATATAAGTGTTTAGATTTACTGTTAACTTATTTCTAATTTTTTATGTTCTTCACTTTTTGTTTGTTTATAGGAGGACGAGTACCCCATCTGAGTTCGTCTGTGAGAAGAAAAAGGAGAAGGGTATTAGTGCTTCTGGGTTTCCAAAGGTGGGTGAGGGGGATGCGACTTTTTTCGACTGTGCAGCCGGCCTCCTCAAAGAGGAAGAAGGATGGTTCTGACAATTCTTTAAAAGTGTTGTCTAAGGGAGGTAAGGTTGCTGCTGAAACTTTGAAGTTGGTTTTCGATCGTCAGCGGAGACTCCACAGGTTTATCCCTGGGACGAGTTCGCATTCCCTTTGGAGCGATCAGTTTCCTTTGGCCGAGCTTTCTGATAGGGTTTCTTAGTACCCTGGAGACATGCTGCTTACTCGCCGGGCTGGGGTTGATGCCTTGGGGAAATATATTCAGGTTGGTAAGTGTTTTCTTTTTATCCTTCTTACTGGTTTGTTTTCGACTTATTGTGCTCACCTTGTTGTCTTAGGTTGTTGCTTCGCGGCTTCTGTGCATTGGTCGTACTACAGAATTGCTTGGAGCCGAACAACAAGTTGCTGTTGAGAAATTCGTTGCTTTAGAGCGTATAGTGAAAGAGGAAGAGGAGATTATTATCGACGTCACTTCCAAAATGAAGGACGGGCCGGGGAAAATGAAATTGCTCAGCTTCGGGATCAGATTCGTCTCCTCCAAAGTGAGATCAAAGACAACGATAAGACAAAAGGCGAGATGACTGCTCGTATCCACGAGTTGGAGGATGAAGGTATAGAGATGTTTACTTCTGGATTCGACCGAGCTATTTCTCAGGTGTCGCTGTTTGCACCTGAGTTTGATGTCCGTCAACTTGACGTGATAAAAATTGTTATTGATGGGAAATTGGTCCAAGATGAAGTGGGTGAAGATCATGATGAAAATGTCCCCCCTCCTGTTTGAATTTCGAGAATTTGTTTGTTTTGTTTGAAGGTAGATATTTTTTGTACTTTAAAAATGTTGGGGCCGGCTTCATTCCGGTTGTATTGACTGTTTTTCCGACCTATGGTGTCGGAATTGACTCAAACGTTTGACGTTTTTGAATGTTTCATCTTTCATGATTCCAACTTTGGTTTTGTTGATTCGAAATTTGTTTGAATATGACAGAGTAGTATAAACATGTATAATTCGTTTTATTCATATGAAAAGGTTCTCATGTTTGAGGTATGTGGGATGGTCGGCCTCGTTAAAGCCTACCCAAGTAAAACCCTCCTTAAGAAAAAACCTCGCGGTTAGGAAAAAAGAGTACCTGGCCATCCTACTGGTTACAACGACTTGATTAGCTATAATAAGACTTGAGTGATGAAATGTTCCATGTATTTGGCATGGCTGTTCCATCTAATGTTTCTAAATAGTAAGCCACTTTTCCGATGGCTTTAGAGATTTGGAAGGGTCCCTCCCAGGTTGCCGCCAACTTCTCGTGACCTGGAGGTTTTCGAACATCTTCAAGTTGTCTCAGCACTAGATCTCCTTCTTTAAGAGTCCTCGGCTGGACTTTCTTGTTGTATTGTCTTTTCATAGCCATCTGCATTGACCTTTGTCTCAACTCTGTGATATAGTGTCCTTCGTGAATGACGTCAAGCTCGACACGTCTGGATTGCGCGTTGACGTTCTCATCAAAGTGTTCGGTCCTAGTTGAGCCTTGGCCGAGCTCTAGAGGAATCATGCATCGGATCCATATACTAATCGGAAAGGACTTTCTTTTGTTGTGGACTTGGGAGTTGTGTTATAGTTCCACAATATTTCGGGTATAAGTTCTGCCCATTGACCCTTAGCTTCTGTTAGTTTTTTCTTTAGGGCCTGCAAAATCACCTTGTTAGCCACCTCTGTGAGCCCATTGCTTTGTGGGTGCTCGATAGAGGAAAAATTATGTTTAACGTGTAAATTGGTTAAAAATGAAGTAATTTTTTATCGGTGAATTGCCTACCGTTGTCAGAGATAATTTTTCTGGGTAAACCATATCTACAAATAATGAATTTCCAAATAAACTTTTGTACCTTGTCCGAGGTTATCTTCGCCAATGGTTGTACTTCTAACCACTTTGTAAAGTAATCAATGGCCCGAGGATATCCATGCCCGATTTGTGGAGGTGGTTGTCAGGCACGCGTTCATAGGTGAGAATGATGATGAGTGTCACGGATTATCACATTCATCAGGGTGAAGTGCGAGTGAATATCTTAGAATAGAAACAAGCGTGATTGAATGAAAAACAGTAGTAATTGCACTAATTCATCGAAACACAGCAGAGCTCCTCACCCCCAACCATGGGGTTTAGAGACTCGTGCCATCAGAAATACAATGTAAATTGTAAAAATGTCATGAGGTACATAGTAATTCTCTAAAAGTTGTTTTTATACTAAACTAGTAGCTAGGGTTACAGAAAATAAGTAACTAAGTGCAGATAGTGTAAAAATCCACTTCCAGGGCCCACTTGGTGTGTGCTTAGGCTGAGCATTGAGCTTTACACGTGTAGAGACTTCTCTTGGAGTTAAACGCCAGGTTACAACCTGTTTGTGGCGTTTAACTCTGGTTTGTAACCTGTTTTTGGTGTTTAACTTCAGAATAGGGCAGGAAGTTGGCGTTTGAATGCCAGTTTGCGTCATCAAAACTCGAGCAAAGTATGGACTATTATATATTGCTAGAAAGACCTGGATGTCTACTTTCCAACGCAATTGAGAGCACGCCAATTGGGTTTCTGTAGCTCCCGAAAATTCATTTTGAGTGCAGGGAGGTAAGAATCCAACAGCATCTGCAGTCCTTTTTCAGCCTCTGAATCAGATTTTTGCTCAGGTCCCTCAATTTCAGCCAGAAAATACCTGAAATCACCGAAAAATACACAAACTCATAGTAAAGTCCAGAAATTTGAATTTTGCATAAAAACTAATAAAAACATAGTAAAAACTAACTAAATCATACTAAAAACTACTTAAAAACAATGCCAAAAAGCGTATAAATTATCCGCTCATCACAACACCAAACTTAAATTATTGCTTGTCCCCAAGAAACTGAAAATCAAATAGGATAAAAAGAAGAGAATATAATATAAATTCCAAAATATCAATGAAACTTAGCTCTAATTAGATGAGCGGGACTAGTAGCTTTTTGCCTCTGAACAGTTTTGGCATCTCACTTTATCCTTTGAAGTTCAGAATGGTTGGCATCTATAGGAACTCAGAATCCAGATAGTGTTATTGATTCTCCTAGTTCAGTATGTTGATTATTGAACACAGCTACTTTATGAGTCTTGGCCGTGGCCCTAAGCACTTTGTTTTCTTGTATTACCACCGGATACATAAATGCCACAGACACATAACTGGGTGAACCTTTTCAGATTGTGACTCAGCTTTGCTAGAGTCCCCAATTAGAGGTGTTCAGGGTTCTTAAGCACACTCTTTTTGCTTTGGATCACGACTTTAACCGCTCAGTCTCAAGCTTTTCACTTGACACCTTCACGCCACAAGCACATGGTTAGGGACAGCTTGGTTTAGCCGCTTAGGCCAGAATTTTATTCCTGTGGGCCTCCTATCCACTGATGCTCAAAGTCTTGGATCCTTTTTACCCTTGCCTTTTGGTTTAAAGAGCTCTTGGCTTTTTCTGCTTGCTTTTTTTTTCTTCTTTTTTTCTTCTTTTTTTTTGCCATTTTTTTTCGCAAGCCTTTGCTTTTCACTACTTTTTCTTGCTTCAAGAATCAATTTTATGATTTTTCAGATTATCAAATAATATTTCTCCTTTTTCATCATTCTTTTAAGAGCCAACAATTTTAACATTCATAAACAACAAATTCAAAAGACATATGCACTGTTCAAGCATTCATTCAAAGAGACAAAAAGTATTGTCACCACATCAAAATAATTAAACTAATTTCAAGGATGAATTCAAAATCATGTACTTCTTGTTCTTTTGTGATTAAAAACATTTTTCATTTAAGAAAGTTGATGGATTCATAGGACATTCATAGTTTTAAGGCATAGACACTTGACACTAATGATCATGTAAGAAGGACACAAACATAAGTAAACATAAAGCATAGAGAACGAAAACAGAAAAAATAAATAGACAAGGAGATTAAGGAACGGGTCCACCTTAGTAAGGGTGGCATCTTCTTCCTCTTGAAGAACCAATGGTGCTCTTGAGCTCCTCTATGTCTCTTCCTTGCCTTTGTTGCTCCTCCCTCATAGCTCTTTGATCTTCTCTAATCTCATGGAAGGTGCCATATGGTTATGGAAAATTAAAAAGCGGGGCTTTTTTCACACCAAACTTAAAATGTTTGCTCGTCCTCGAGCAAAAGAAGAAACTTAAATTTGGAGATGGAGATGTGTGGTGGGTTCAGCAAAGGGAGGGTGATAGTGTGTATGAGGGGTTTATGATGGATGGATGTGAGTGGTGAAGAGAGTATGGAAAAGAGGGTGGGGTAGGTGGGGATCCTGTGGGGTCCGTAGATCCTGAGCGGTCAAAGACTTAGCATCCCTGCTCCATTGAGGCGTGCAAAACACCCTTAGAGTGCAATCCTGGCGTTTAACACCAGTCTGCTGCTTGTTTCTGGCATTAAACGCCAGCTTTTCCCCCTTTCTTGGCATTGAACGCCAACTTGGTGCTTGTTTCTGGCGTTTAACGCTAGCTTGATTCTTCTTTCTGGCGTTAAACGCCAGTCTGATGCTTCTTACTGGCGTTTAAACGCCAGTAAGTCTGTTCTCCATGGTGTGCTATTTTTTATTCTGCTTTAATTCTGCAGCTTTTTTATGACTCCACATGATCATCAACCTAAAGAAAATATAAAATAACAATGGAAAATAAAATGAAAAAGTAATTAACATAGATAAATAAGATTGGGTTGCCTCCCAATAAGCGCTTCTTTACTGTCAATAGCTTGACATTACTGAGCCTTATAGTTTGCAGTGTCTGCAAACCATGAAGCTTCCTGAATAGCAAACAATTGCTCATCCGGAAAGGTTTTAGAGATCTCAGTAAGAGGGAGGGACGCTGCTGCTACTGGTTCTATCAAAGGGACAGGTGATCAGCTACTTGATTCTCTGTCCCTTTTCTGTCTCTTTTTTCTATATCAAACTCTTGCAGAAGCAACACCCATCTTATGAGTCTAGATTTTGAATCCTGCTTTGTGAGGAGATATTTTAGAGCAGCATGGTCAGTGTACACAATCACTTTTGATCCCACTAAATAAAATATGAACTTGTCAATGACATAAACCACTGCAAGCAACTCCTTTTCTGTGGTTGTGTAATTCTTCTGCGCGTCATTCAAAACACGGCTAGCATAGTAAATGACATGCAGAAGCTTGTTATGCCTCTGTCCCAATACTGCACCAATGGCATGGTCACTGGCATCATACATTAGTTCGAATGGTAATGTCCAGTCTGGTGCAGAAATGACAGGTGCTGTGACCAACTTAGCCTTCAGAGTCTCAAAGGCCTGCAAACACCCTATGTCAAAGACAAATGGTATGTCAGCAGCTAGCAGATTGCTCAGAGGTTTTGCGATTTTTGAAAAAATCCTTTATAAACTTCCTATAGAATCCTGCATGCCCCAGAAAGCTTCTGATTGCCTTAACATTGGTGGGTGGTGGTAATTTTTCAATTACCTCTACCTTAGCTTGATCCACCTCTATTCCCTTGTTCGAAATTTTATGCCCAAGTACAATTCCTTCAGTCACCATAAAGTGACATTTTTCCCAATTTAAAATCAGGTTAGTCTCTTGGCATCTTTTCAGAACAAGTGCTAGATGGTTAAGACAGGAGCTAAATGAGTCTCCAAATACTGAGAAGTCATCCATGAAGACTTCCAAAAATTTCTCTACCATATCAGAGAAGATAGAGAGCATGCACCTCTGAAAGGTTGCAGGTGCATTGCGCAGACCAAAAGACATTCTTCTGTATGCAAATACTTCAGATGGACATGTGAATGTTGTTTTCTCTTGGTCCCGAGGATCTACTGCAATTTGGTTGTAACCTGAATAGTCATCCAAAAAGCAGTAGTATTCATGACCTGCTAGTCTCTCTAGCATTTGGTCTATGAATGGTAAAGGAAAATGATCCTTCCCGGTGGCTGTATTGAGCCTTCTGTAGTCAATATACATACGCCACCATGTAACTATTCTTGTAGGAACCAGTTCATTCTTTTCATTATGAACCACTGTCATTCCTCCCTTCTTAGGGACAACATAGACATGGCTCACCCAGGGGCTATCAGAAATAGGATAAATAATCCCAGCCTCTAGTAACTTAGTGACCTCTTTCTGCACCACCTCCTTCATGGCGGGATTTAGCCGCCTCTGTGGTTGAACCACTGGCTTAGCATCATCCTCCAATAGGATCTTGTGCATGTATCTGGCTGGGCTAATGCCCTTAAGATCACTTATAGACCACCCAAGAGCTGTCTTGTGTGTCCTTAGCACCTGAATTAGTACTTTCTCTTCCTGTGGCTCTAAAGCAGAGCTTATGATTACAGGAAAAGTGTCACCTTCTCCCAGAAATGCATATTTCAGGGATGGTGGTAGTGGTTTGAGCTTGGGTTTAGGAGGTTTCTCCTCTTCCTGAGGAGTTTTCAGATGTTCTTTTATTTCCTCTGGTTCCTCCAGATCAGGCTGAACATCTTTAAAAATGTCCTCTAGCTCTGATTCAAGACTCTGAGTCATATTGACCTCTTCCACCAGGGAGTCAATAATATCAATGCTCAGGCAGTCTTCTGATGTGTCTGGATACTGCATAGCTTTGACAACATTCAACTTAAACTCATCCTCATTGACTCTCAGAGTTATCTCCCCTTTTTGGACGTCAATGAGGGTTCGTCCAATTGCTAGGAATGGTCTTCCTAAAATGAGAGTTGCACTCTTGTGCTCCTCCATTTCCAGCACTACAAAGTCAGTAGGGAAGGCAAATGGCCCAACCTTGATAATCATGTCCTCAATTATGCCTGATGGGTATTTAATGGAGCCATAAGTAAGTTGAAGACAGATCCGGGTTGGTTTGACCTCTTCAGTCAAGCTAAGCTTTCTGATAGTGGATGCAGGGATTAGGTTGATACTTGCCCCAAGATCACATAGAGCTGTCTTGGTACAAGCACCCCCTAATGTGCATGGTATCATAAAGCTTCCGGGATCCTTAAGCTTTTCTGGTAAGCTTGTTAGGATGACTGCACTACATTCTTCAGTGAGAAAAACTTTTTCTGTTTCTCTCCAATCCTTCTTATGACTTAAGATCTCTTTCATGAACTTAGCATAAGAGGGTATTTGCTCAAGTGCCTCTGCAAACAGAATTTTTATTTCAAGAGTCCTGAGATAGTCTGCAAAGCGGGCAAATTGTTTATCCTGTTTCGCTTGGTGGAGTTTCTGAGGATAAGGCATTTTGGCTTTATATTCTTCAACCTTAGTTGCTGCAGGTTTATTTCCTACAGAGGCAGGTTGAGAAGCCTTCCTGAGGGAGTTATTATCAGCACTTGCAGGTGTCTGATTCCTCATTGGCGTTTGAATGCCAGGATTGGACGTGGATTGGGTTTTTAACGCCAGAACTGGACATGGATTGGGCGTTTAACGCCACTTTTTCACCCTTTTCTGGCGTTTGAACGCCAAACTTATTCCTCTCTTGGCTCTTACTGTCTCCAGAGGGATTTTGGGTAGCAGGTTGCTCATCCTCTATCAGTTGTTCCTTTCTTGGCTTTTCTGCTGCCTTAAGTTGAGATATTTAATGTTTTTTCACTTCTTAATTGAACTGCTTGGCACTCCTCTGTTATCTGTTTTGATAACTGCTATTTTGTCTGATTCAATTGTGATTCCATATCCTTTTTAGCAATTCTGGTTTCTTGTAGCATCTCCTTAAATTCTGCTAACTGCCTTGTTATAGAAGATAGTTGCTGATTGAGTTCAGCAACTTGTTCCTGAGGACTAAAGTCAGTTGATACTGCCTTAGCTTCTTCTTTCATGGAGGACTCATTACTTATGTACAGATGCTGATTTCTAGCAACTACATCAATAAGCTCTTGAGCCTCTTCAATAGTCTTTCTCGTGTGTATAGATCCACCAGCTGAGTGGTCTAGAGATATCTGAACTTTTTCTGTAAGCTCATAGTAGAAGATGTCTAATTGCACCCACTCTAAAAATATTTCAGAGGGGCATTTCCTTAGCATCCCTCTGTACCTCTCCCAGGCGTTATAAAGGGATTCATCATCCTCTTGTTTAAAGCCTTGGATGTCCAGTCTTAGCTGTGTCATCCTTTTTAGAGGAAAATATTGATTCAGGAATTTGTCTGATAACTGTTTCCATGTTCTTATGCTTGCTGTGGGTTGGTTATTTAACCACCTCTTAGCTTGATCTTTTACAGCAAATGGAAATAGTAACAGCCTGTATACATCCTGATCTACCTCTTTGTCACGCACTGTGTCAGTAATTTGCAAGAACTGCGCCAGAAACTCAGTAGGTTCTTCCTGTGGAAGACCGAAATACTGGCAATTTTGCTGCACCATGACAATGAGCTGAGGATTTAGCTCAAAACTGCTTGCTCTTATGGGAGGTATACAGATACTACTCTCGTATGCAGCAGTAATGGGGTTAGCATATGACCCCAGAGTCATTCTGGACTGTTCATTTCCACTTAAGTCCATGATGGAGAAAAGGGAATTGATATGAATTGTAAATAAAATATATTTTTATTTTTATTTTATAAAAAATGAATAAAAAATAAAAAATAAAATAAAATAAAGTAATTAGAAATTAAATATAGATTTCGAAAAGTAAGAGAAAAATAAAATTGAAAACTAAAATAATTACTTAATTAAGAAGATTTGAAAAAATTTGGAGATGATTTTTGAAAAAGATTTTGAATTTTGAAATTTCAAAACTAAGATAAGATAGAATAAAAAGTTTTAAAAAAATCTGAATTTTTAAAGGAGAATTCGAAAATTGATTAAAATAAAGAGAAAAGATATTTTTGAATTTAATGAAGAAAGAAAAACAGTAAAAATGACACCAAACTTAAATTTTTAGATCAAAACAAAGGAAACAAACAGGAAAACTTTGAATATCACGATGAACGCTAAGAACAACTTTTGAAAAATTTTTAAGAAACTGAAACACAAAGGACACCAAACTTAAAAATTTTTATATTCTGAGCACTAATAATTCGAAAAAAAATTGAAAGAAAAATAAAATCATGCAATTGACACCAAACTTAAAATATGAAACTAAACTCAAACAGAAAAACACAATTATTAGTTTAAAAATTTTCGAAAAAAATTGAAAAAGAAAATAAGGATTCTAAAAAAAGTTTCAACAAAAAATAATAATAGAAGACGCAATTTTAGTGACTCTAAACAAAAAAGATAAATTTTTCCTAATCTAAGCAACAAAATAAACCGTCAGTTGTCCAAACTCAAACAATCCCCGGCAACGACGCCAAAAACTTGGTGCACGAAATTGTGATTCACACTTTTCACAACTCCGCACAACTAACCAGCAAGTGCACTGGGTCGTCCAAGTAATACCTTACGTGAGTAAGGGTCGATCCCACGGAGATTGTTGGCTTGAAGCAATCTATGGTTATTTTGTAAATCTTAGTCAGGAGATTAATGATAAGAGTGATTGTATTTATGAAGAGTAAATAGCAAAAATTAAATGATACTTGTTATGCAGTAATGGAGAACAGATTGAGGTTTTGGAGATGCTCTGTCTTCTGAATCTATGCTTTCCTACTGTCTTCTCCTTCACGCACGTGGGTCTCCTTCCATGGCAAGCTGTATGTTGGTGGATCACCGTTGTCAATGGCTACCATCCATCCTCTCAATGAAAATGGTCCAAATGCGCTGTCACCGCACGGCTAATCATCTGTCGGTTCTCACTCATGTTGGAATAGAATCCGTTGATTCTTTTGCGTCTGTCACTATGCCCAACACTCGCGAGTTTGAAGCTCGTCACAGTCATCCCTTCCCAGATCCTACTCGGAATACTACAGACAAGGTTTAGACTTTCCGGATCTCAGGAATGGCCGCCAATAATTCTAGCCTATACCACGAAGACTCTGATCATGAACCAGGAGGCTAAAAGATACACACTCAAGCTAGTGCAGATAGAACGGAGGTGGTTGTCAGGCACGCATTCATAGGTGAGAATGATGATGAGTGTCACGAATCATCACATTCATCAGGGTGAAGTGCGAGTGAATATCTTAGAATAGAAACAAGCGTGATTGAATGAAAAACAGTAGTAATTGCATTAATTCATCGAAACACAGCAGAGCTCCTCACCCCCAACCATGGGGTTTAGAGACTCATGCCATCAGAAATACAATGTAAATTGTAAAAATGTCATGAGGTACATAGTAAGTCTCTAAAAGTTATTTTTATACTAAACTAGTAGCTAGGGTTACAGAAAATAAGTAACTAAGTGCAGATAGTGCAGAAATCCATTTTCGGGGCCCACTTGGTGTGTGCTTAGGCTGAGCATTGAGATTTACACATGTAGAAGCTTTTCTTGGAGTTAAATGCCAGGTTGCAACCTGTTTGTGGCGTTTAACTCTGGTTTGTAACCTGTTTTTGGCGTTTAACTTCAGAATAGGGCAGGAAGTTGGCGTTTGAACGCCAATTTGCGTTGTCAAAACTCGGGCAAAGTATGAACTATTATATATTTCTGGAAAGCCCTAAATGTCTACTTTCCAACGCAATTGAGAGCGCACCAATTGGGTTTCTGTAGATCCCAAAAATCCATTTCGAGTGCAGGGAGGTCAGAATCCAACAGCATCTGCAGTCCTTTTTCAGCCTCTGAATCAGATTTTTGCTCAGGTCCCTCAATTTCAGCCAGAAAATACCTAAAATCACAAAAAAAAAATACATAAACTTGTAGTAAAGTCCAGAAATTTTAAATTTGCATAAAAACTAATAAGAACATAGTAAAAACTAACTAAATCATACTAAAAACTACCTAAAAACAATGCCAAAAAGCGTATAAATTATCCGCTCATCACTCCACCTGCTTTTGCCAGGGTTCTTTTTCTTTGTCTGCATTCCTTATTGCTTCCTTTTGCTTCCTAGAGGTAATGCACTTGTCCAGGAGGCCTTGCCTTGCCAATCTTTCTAACAAGTCTTTTGCCACTACGCACTCGTCTGTAGTATGGCCGAATTTCTAATGAACAGCGCATTGTTTGCTTCTATCTACATATTTCTGATCCTGGTATGACCCAGCTCTACTCGGCGGTTTTGTCAGCTTGTTATGTAAAATTTCTTTAATTATGTCTTCTCTTTTTGTGTTGAATTTGGTGTATGAATCGAACTTTGGTGCCAACTTAAATGGTTTCTTAAAATCTTTGTTT